>NW_010141621.1:27940-40031 GCF_000699245.1 Pterocles gutturalis
AAAAATTCATGGGGATCACTGAAGAGGAAGAAACAAGATCAAAAGGATGAGGCCAATTAAGAGATGCTGTGGCTGATGCAGTAGAGAGTATGAAAATATTTTCTTTGTAAGTTTTAAGTTGAACCAGATGCAACGAAGGAAGCTAGAAAGAAAAACACAAGAGAATATGACCAAAGGCTGGCTAATTTAAGAAGTGTACATTTTAAGACTGACAAAAAAAAGGGAAAATTTCACAGGTTGTGTGGAAGATAGGGAAGAAGAATTTAGGTGGGCCATTAACAGAGGAGGAGTTAAAAAATGATAGGGGACCAAATTATAATCTGTTGTAAACAACTGTTTTATTACATTTTCCCAGTTGCCATCAGTACACATTCTGTCCTTGAGCTGGAAAAAGCACGTTGGGTGGAGGACTGGGGAAGGGCTGACAATGACCAAGGAGAGAAGAATCATGGAGAAATAATAATTGAAGAATACAGTTTTATTTAATAGTGTAAACTGAATTTAAGAAGGGAACACAGATCTCCAGGATGACAAAAGTACAACCCCAAAACTTAGTTAAAAAAAATGGAACACCAAGAAATGTCTTCATGGTATGCAGCTTTTCCTCCAGAAATTTTTAAAGGTAATTTGTCACTTTTTATAAATGTCAAGAAAACTTAGTTTTGTCTGCAAGATCTTTGAATTTATTGCCAAAACTGTCATAGTAATGACACTAGCAGTTTGATCCAAAGGTCATCAAAGCCAGTGGGAAGAGCACCGCTTTTTTAATGGGGCTTTGGATGAAACAAAAATATGCCCTATACATATTTTAGTATAGAATAAATACATTTCAACAGAGAATGATAAGAGAAAAGAGAAGGGGGAAAAGGACTGATCCGCCCTAAAACTAAAGTGGCTGTGTATTTCCCCTCTACCATTAGAACTGATGTTTTCAGAAGAGAAGGCAAACTTCAGAACAGCCTATTTGAGTACAGCAAAGATTACACTCTCTCAACAGGCGTATGTCTCTCCTTTATTAAATAGTCTAGCTTTGAGCTACCTACTTCTGTGCTTCTCGTGGGATGGCGTAGAGCATATAATTGGATCCACCTCATAAGGAGAAAAGAGCCTGTTAACCAGCAGTTGCAACAGCAGATGCTCGTTCACTTGCGAAAACAAAGACGGAAAGTTTCCATCAGTCATTTAAAACTATAAACATAACAGGCTGCCTTAGCTTTCAGCAGCTTCGCTGTGCATGTGGTCATATGCTTTTTCCCTTCCTAAAAACAGTGCTCAGGCTTTCAAAAAATAATTCATTGCCCTTAAATAATGGTGTAACGGTTAGTGAGAATCACAAAAGCCATCCCTGCCAGTTGGCAGGGCTTCCTTAGCAATATGTCACAGAAGTAATTGTATCTCAGTGCAGATTAGCAGAATGTATCATACAAATGAGCGCCCTTGATCATGTATTGATGAAGATGGGACTGTCCAAAAGAAGGGATGGATTTAAAATGCAGCCAGCTTTTTTTTTTTTTTTTTTGGTATGCAAAGGGAGAAGGGACTTCCAAAGAGAGAAGATATAAAACTGGGCATATTGCATACTGCTGCACTGGTGATACAGGTGTTCTGAGTAAACCAGGGCAAAATTGTGATCCTGCTAAAAAAAAAACTGCTGCTCTCTGCAAAAGTAAAACTGTTTCTTTGCATCACACATAGATAATGTGCAATCCTCGTGGAACTGAGTACTCTCACTTGGACAAGTTGCACTAGGCTAATAATGAATTTCAGGGCAAAAATATCTGATAAGGACTGCCTAAGGACTTTCAAATGACTACCACAGTTCTGATAATTATCAGGTTTTTTCTTTCTTTTTTTTCCTCTTTATTTTATTTTTTTTTTTTTTTCCCCCAGTTTGCTTTGGTTTGTTTTCCCTGGCTTCTCTGCCTTCATTAACCCACAGGAATTCTTTATACCCTAGATAAGTATAACTACAGATTAAACATGTTTATAGTATGGACGTTACTTAAAAAAGGTAAGCTCCCACCAAGAGTATCTCCTTCCCTCAGCCTTATGGATACCACAGCACTGCCAAGTCCAGGACCAACACCCAAACATCCAGACATGCCTCATCTGAGGAGCAAGGTTGGGACTTAAGGCACTTGCTAACCAGCTAGTTATGACAGGCTGAAAGGTAGGCAACAGTCATATCTACAAATCTCTGAAGCTAGGAAGATGGTAGGATTAAAATAACAGCTAACATGGTCCAGCTCTTAAACAACAAAAGATTTGTTAGGTGTATTCAGGAAAGAAAAAAAAAACCTGAAAGCATACAAACAATCTCAAAAAATTTCCTAATTCCATATGTTGAGGACTCCATTCCACCATGCTGCATAAGGGATTCAGATTTCACAGCCAGAGCTTTTCCCATTGCACAGGAGAATGACGCCAGCCTTTAGCCTTTAGGCATGCAGGGAAAACAAATGGGATTTGGGCAACAGAGAGTGATGTTTTCTTGAAATAGCTTGTTCCCCTGGTGTTATGCAAAGCCGGTGCAAGACTGTAGGTGATGTAAGCAGCCACCAAGGGATAGCATAAAATCAAAGCAAATGCAGCTTTAGTGTCTAAGCTGCAGAATTCAACTAACATAGGAAAACAGGTGCATTAGCCTTATGATTTCATACAGCATTCAAATGGGTTTTAGTTCATTTGGAAAAGTAGGAGTTTTACCAAAGTACTGTAGATCTAAAAGGCTTTTTTTTCTGGTTGGAGTCATGTGGAAGGAGTAGTTTTCCCAGAAAAAAGCAGCACAACCAGCAAAGAGATCACGTTTTAACCTTCTGTCTCATTCTTTTATACATCCTTCTTATAACGACACAGCAGATTTCAGAAATGCAGGAGTTAAGCAGAGCTTTTAGGAGTGATTTCATTCATTTCATGTAACTACATGGTAAAGTCTCCCATTTCACAACAAATGTAAACAAAGCGAAGAGAACGGGAGGTCTACAAGTCACTAACAGAAGTTAAATCAAACTCGTCCTCTCACCTTCCCTTCTTGTTAGTTCAGTATTGTGTTAAATCTCCTGTGAATAACAGAAGGTTAAAAAAAAGAACACATTTTTATCACATGACATGGGAGAGCATCTAAATCTGGAACTACTCTGACAAACAAGGGGCTGCTGCTGTCCTCAGCCACCAGGAACCTGCAGCAAGGAGCAATCTCCCTGAGCAAACCCGAGCGCTGGACGAGGCCCCCGGGGACAGCACACTGGCACGCTCCTGCACTCCAGTGGGTGTGCAGCAATCTGCTGCTGTATGTGGATACACCAAATGCAAACATTAAAACATTATCAATATAAAATACTGATCTGGGAAACCATGTCAGGAATAACAATTACCCCCTCTCAAACATAAGCACTTCTGTGAAATTCGGACAGGGGAGTTCTACTGTTACACATCCTCAGACTGGGAGAAGATGCAAAAGGATGACTTGAAATAAATGGCTATTGAACATCACTGATAATTGGCAGGTCACATGCTTTAGAGTCATATCCATGGAATTCTCCTGCTAAATGTCACTTTATCATTGCAGGCTCCAATGGCGTTTGGTATGTTTGGAATTGGTGGATCTTGTTTCATCCCAGTGATTAAAATATTAGTGACTAAAATATTAGTTCTATTAAAGTTGGCAGGTGAAGGCCAGAGGCTTAAATTCTACAAAGGTACCTGGACATTTTTCAACTACCCAAGTGTTAGCAGGGCACCACAAAAGACCCAGGCAACCCCTGAGGCATCCTAATGTCTTCAGATGTGTTGCTCTGTGCCTAATAGACCCAAAGAGACTTTGTTAGAGATGCACCAAATGGTTGCCTCCAGCTTTGTGGATCCAGCTCTGGCCACATTCAAATGCTGGGGTATTGTAATGCTGAATGTTAAGAGAGCCAAAGTGCCTTTGTGGATGTCAACCTTTACATCTGCAGCAGAAGCTCAGGTGTGAGTCAACTCCTATTTAAAACAAACAGGAATGTAATCACTGGTGTCAACCGGCCTTGCATCAGGGCTTTAGAGGGAAACCTCAGTCTCACTCTCTTGTGGTGACCTACATTGAAACATTTCTCAGAGGAAATTATTACAATTAATTCAGACAGTTATCAGCTGGATCCTTCTCCTCACCTTTTTAGCACTGGTTGTTTTATTGCCACTTTTCTTACCTTACTAAATAGAGGCAAAAAATCCTACAAAGTACTTCTTAGATGATGCTAAACTAGTGAACTTGAATGAAATTACTTTGGGTAATGGTAACTTGAGGATTTTTTTTTATATTAATTATATTTGTCCTTAACAAACACAAAATGGAGCACAGGAAAATGTGCAGCATGTCTTTATCTTTCAGTAAATAGAAATTCAGAAAAGCCAAACAAATTTAATTTGTTAGGTAAGGAAGTACAAGAGTAAACAGGTAAAATCCATCACTCATTTCAAGAGAGATTTTCTTTTCCTCAACAAAATGCACTGCAGTGGGTACTGTTCCAAGACAAGATTTTCCATTGCATTCCAGTGCTGAGACTATAATCTAGCACTACATGAAGTTGAAGAAAACTGAACAGATCCCACTCTGTGATTTCAAGTGCCGTAACCACTTGCATGGGCTGTCCCAGTACTGCTGCTGAGCTCTGAAGGGGCCCTGTGCCCAAGGCAAGAAGTCCAGAGAGCACTAACATAAACGATCAAGACCCAGATATGTAGCTTCAAATTTAAAAATTGAGTCTAATAAATTATATTGATGGTTCTGTATTTCAGATTCCTGAAAAACCTCCAAGGTCAGAATTGTTCAGATGACAGTTAAAATAGCAGAACATTTAGGAAGGCAAACTCACATGTAGCTCCAGGCTTGTTTCCTTGGACTCATAATCTTTACCCCGAGACATGCCTTGAGAATATTTCATGATTCAGCTCTAATCTGGGTCATGTAACTGCCAGCAACATTTGAATTAAAGAGGTGCCAGTTGTTTTTCAAGGGGCTGAAGAAGGCATAATTTGAAGCACCTCCTTTATTGCTATGAATTAGAAAAGCTGCTGAAAAGTGAAGACGGGATCTATCCCTTCCCTCTCATTCATTTTGGTGGGTCCTGTTTTTTGACAAAATGAAGTTTTAAATGAGAGTGCAGACATAGGTCCTGCAGTGGGCCATCAGTCATTTTCAGCCAGTGACAAGACTCGAGGGACTGACACAGGAACTCCAGCTCATCTTGTGGTGAGACAACATTGTCACTAAGGAGCCTGGTATTTAACAGTATTCTTAACCCTACCTTGCTCACTGCTTGTTAACATAATTTTTCCCACTAAAGATATGAGATTTGAACTGATGGTCTGGTAACCTACTAGATTACAGAATTTTCTTGTGACCTGCTTCTCTACTCCGTTACAAATGTAACGAGAGGCTCAACAACACAGTCTTAAGGCAACCTAAAGCCAGTACTTCAGAACTTAGAAGACAGTTGTTCATATTCTTAGGGCAGTACAAGCAGACCATAAGTTAGTCCAGGTGGACGGGGTTAGTAATATTCCAGACAAACGCTTTCGATTTGGACCAAGACCCCCAACATATCAGTGTGTTGTGTCCACAGGTACGCAACACAGGCTCCAGATCTTCACATGCACTCTGGATGTGCAATGGCTGTGTGAACCTGTACACCTACCATATATATCTCTGCATATATGATTAGACAGGCTCTGTTATAGGTGTCAAAGTGACAGGAAAAACCTTAATACAGTAAAAGTACTAATTTTTGTGATCAGTCGTTCAAAGAAGTACTACCTATTGTCCTCATCATATAAGTGATGTTTCAGAAGTTTTCACTATATATGAAGAAAAATATTAAAACCAAATTGATTAAAACTCGTATCTAAAATTGATCCATTTTCATGCACAATTCAAACTAACTGCACATTCAGCAAGTGGGTGAAATTAGGCTCTGCTCCAACTGAAATGGATCTTAGATGGCAGCAAGCTTCTCAGCGGTTTAAGCCAAATGCACAGCAGCTGAACTGTAAGCATCCAAGGAACACTGTTGCCCGAAAAACAAGTTCCTAATAGGTTATTACAGCTGCTGGAACAAAGAATTTTTGGAGTACTTGCTCAGATTAAGATTAATAACTCCACCTAAATGGTGCCTTTCTGGATGTTTCCTTCCCCTCAAAATTTACTACTTTAGTTTTGCAAACTTCAACTCTTAATTTTCTAGCTTTTGTAAGTGCCTTCCATTTTCTTATTGTTATTTCTGTGTCACTGTTTTTCTGGCTTAGTGGTTACTTTGTTACTTAATGCAAATCAGAACCATTTGAAAACCTGGGGAGATTCATAAATCTTGGAAAGAAGAACAGCTGGAGTATGAGATATTAGCTTCTTGCCAAAGAACCAGCCAACAAATAACTGTACTCTAACATGTTATGCAAATTTTCCTTCCCTGAACTGACATGCAAGAGTAAATTCCTGGCTCTAACCTTTACAACATTCGTTGAAAAGTCATTGTGTTTGAACATAAGTATTGTGCAGAAAGTATGACATCATGTAAAGGTGTTTAGTTCCATCTACAAGCCCAAATAATGGACTGATAAACCAGATGGTTACTGAATAAAAGATTAAACTAGTTGATTGGTTAGCTGATTGGTTTTGCTTCTTCCATGAGAAAAACAATGCACCAGAAAAAAAAATAAAATACATATATTGAAGAGTTGGGTCCCTGCTGCCACGGAAAATTGAAAGTGGTAATTTTATAGTAAAGTTAATATTGTTAATTCTGTTTTTAATACTTGTCTTTGGTTTTAACGGTGTGGTTAGACTTGACACGCAGAAATTATGGTCCTTACATCTTCCCAGGTGTTAGAAGTTAACAGCATGGATGAGCATCTCTATGGGCTATGTCAATGTACTTTAAGCTGAATTTTAAAGTGGGTGTTAAGAGTGGGTTTGTTTTCTTTTATGGCACTTATATCACACAGGGTATTTTACATATAAAGAAAATGAGAGAGTAAGGAATTTCTCAGAAATTGTCTATTTCATGCTGGGCTTTGAAACAAAATTCTCAAGACAAACTCTAATATTGAGAATGAGTGCAAGGAGCTCTTTTCCTTTTGCTCAGTCTCTCCCACACAATGGTAACAGAAATCAAGCCTCTGACACAGCAGTCTGCATGCCAACAGACTGTCTTTGAAAAGCTATGACAGAGAGGAACCGATGTGCGAGATGAGGAAAACAACCGCAAAGAAAATAAGCCACTTTAGATGACTTCTGAATGCTGAAAAATGTTTCACAGAGTTGCCTCAGTCAGTGTTAGATCTGAGAACGATTCCCTAAAAACTGAAAGGGAAATTGCTCCAGTTACTCAAAAAGCATAAATGCTGTAAAGATGTTATTTACCTGATCTGTTCCCTGCATGAAACTGCTCTTATCCACTTCCTTTAACCACACAAAGAAAACTCAGCCTATTTCAACTACTTTTTTTTACCTGATATTACCTTTAACTGTCAACATAGAAAACTGAGTTGGATTCTCCATATTCTGGTGGCATTTTATCCCAATAAGAACACACTATATTTTCCCATTATGTCTACTAATGAAAATGTAAGCATTCCATTAAAACAGGTATTTTAGTTATCAGGTCCTTCTGATAAATTTTCCTTCAATGATGCACTAGCCAAGGTATCACATCCTTCAGTTCCTGCATGTCCAGTTCATCTCTGGATTCTGGGGAGAGTTTGGCCTGAATAGTGACTGCAAACTAGGTGGCTATCATCCAACAGAAGGTAGTCAAGAAGTACTGTATCCCTTCCTTCAAATTAGGAATAGAAAGATTGGGATTCGGTAAAATAAACCCCAGGAAGCATTTGGAGGGACTGAAAGCCAGTAAGTCATCAGAGTTCTGGTAAAGCACGACAGCATAGGCTGTGCTAGGGAAATCTACCACAAAAGAGAAGATCCAAGAAGAAAAGGTCACTTGCAAGATCTGAATAAACTGCCTCAGGAATATCGGGGAAACAAGCTAAAGTCTGACTACAAATGGAAAGAGTCAAAAAATACGGTTAGAGAAATAAATGGCTCTATAGCACAAAAGTAATTCTTGGCTTTGTGTTCCTGAGTCTGACAGTTGCCTTTGAAAATCCTAAGCATTCTCTTTTAAAAGCATTTCATGCTGAATGAAAAGTGAGAGCATATAAACAAGTAACTATGTTGCATTAAACCTCATTAGGCTGTGAACCTGTAGGTGCACAAGGATATAGATGCTATATATCTTATCAGTCATTTACAAGAGAGGAAACATGAAGAGATGGTTTCTGCTTTGGGGAATGGCGTAACACACAACCCAAAGCAAACCCTGCATAGCTTCATTTAAAATCAAAAATGATTAGTTACTTGATTAGTTACTATCCTTTATTTAATAGAGGAACTTTCACTATTCGTGCTCTTAACTGCAGCTACTCTAATTTAGTGGCTACCCTTGTTTAGCAGCCTCACCTTCGGCATAAGCTCCAGATTAAAGTAATTACATTTAATAGAAGCTGCCCACTTTTGAAGCTGCCCTTGATTTACAGCTTCAAGGAGAAGTACTTAAATATAATAGAAGCCATGGCCTGCAAACGAAGTCTAGAACAAAGATTAGTTCGTACACCCAGTCTAACACTATTTGTAAGGGGAATGTGCCAATGAGATAGAATAGTTCCTGGAAAAGGCTATACTTCATATTGAAAGAAAGCTTCACTTGATGCCAAGCGAAAGGACCACCATTCTATTGTACCATACTAGCAATCTGCTTTTGTTTAGGCAAATACACAGTCCTTGAAATGATCTTACCATAAATCATGCTCCTGTTTATTTTTAAAACCTTTATCAACCTATTTTCCATAAAAGGAAGGATGGCTCTGCAGTAAGACACAATGAGGAAGGTGATAATGTTGCATTTCAAGTCTCTGACACAGATTTCCTGTATGGCTAGATGGCAAGATTTGTTGCCTCAACTATCTCCATTTAACACCTCATTGGATCCATTTGCACAGCAAGGCAGAAGCTGCTTCCTCCTATGGACTTGCCATGTGTCCCCTAGTTCAGGGTGGGACAATATCCTAGAAATCACTCCAAACACCTCTGTTAACAATGGCATCTCAAAACAAGCCATGATGGTCATCCTCATCAACAAAAAACCTCAAGGTCACCAGGGGTGGCCTTTTGGTTTCTGATTAAAACTGATGCATTTTACTTTACAAAAGAAGTGCTCCCAAGGTCAGTTCCAAGACCTAGCTGAATGGACAATAACTTCCAAGTGGTGGCCAGTGGCAAGTAGCTCCATTAACAGGCACAGGTTGTCCATGCAAATCAACACGGCTCTCCCTGTATCCTGAGGCTCTCTTCTGGAAATAACCACCAGTCCAAAGCTGAGATTCCCCACATGTTGCATGTCAAAAGTAGGCATATAGCTACCCAAGTTTGTCTCCAGTGAAGACAGAAGCAGGTTTTCCTTTGCCTGTTCCCCTGGTCAGAAGCACACATTTAGGACTACTTTACTACTGCTGTTCCTGATTAGACCAACAGTTCTCCAGTCTTATTTCAACCCTCTCAGTACTTCTCCAACATATATAGATTAGGGCATATAACATAACTTTAACAAGAATAAATAAATTGCATATAGGAATATGCAATTACACGATAATGGCAGTATATTAAATTATACTGTAAGCATATTACGTGCTGTTCTTATTGTGATTACCATAAGCTATACCTGCCAGACACAGTAATAAATGTTCACTTTGCATGTGAATGAAAACTGATATATTCAGCAGTCTGACTGACGATGAAATTCTTCCTGTCCTCCTCCTATTAAAAAAATTTAAACTACCCAGCCTGAATTGATATACACCTACAAATAACACAAGTGCTACTTGGAAATATTTACAATAAAATACTGTAAACATTCAGTTCAGCTTTTCTATTGACCTCAGCATGGCTATGGATCTACCCAAACTGTTCAGGCAGAATGTCAGCTAAAGAAGACTCCTAATGAAGGACCTGAGCCTGCTGGCTAAGGAATACTGTAGGTACAAAGGATTTTAACTTGTAATCCAGTGTTACCCACTTGGCAGCCCACAGACCAGATCTCATCCCTGGTACAACTGCTGTTGGCCCCCTGTCTTTTCTAGGTAGAAAAGCTGTGCCTGAGACTCCTTAAGGACATCTAAATGTCTAATTCCCTGAGCCCTAGGGAAAAAAATTATTATTTTCTGCTTATTCATATTGCTAAATTTTAGAAATCAAAACAGCCTATGCTAGAAACAGTGTCAGTGGCTGATAAAGATCTGTAACATACAGGGCTGCTGAACGCTCTCCCATCACACTGCTCTAGCCTTGAGATCAGTGAAACTGTGAATGCATTTTACAGCAATGAACTGAATATACATGATCCTTCAAATGAGCTTTTGAATGCCCCTGAAGTTAGTTTTACAAGTCTTATCGCCAGTAAAATTACAGATTAAAAAAAAACCTTTTTGCCTTAGACTGACCTCAGTGAATTTCAGTCAAAAAAAATAAATCTTTACAATATCTGAAGGAAATTGTAAGTGCAAATAGCTTTCAGCATCAAGCAAGAGACAACTGTCAACGAAGTGACTGAATTTTACAGCCATTCTTACTGATGAGTTCTTGAAGTATTAAAAACATTGATTTAGAGGTGGGAGTAGTGGACAGGAATCTATTAGAAAGCAGGAAATATGGCATGACTATGAAAATCAATGCAGCAGGCAAACAGGGACACAAAATGTGAAAAAAATGCAATCACCTTTAAAGTAGCAATGGAGGGAAATGTGAAAAAAAGCTCCCAAACAGATGGGCCAAACAAGGCATCTTCACTGTGAAAATGAAGAAATAAGTGGTCACTAATTAATTTCTCCAGGGACCAGCACGATAAATAAAATTAGCTTATGATAAGATTTGTTTGATAGCTAGGTTAAAACATTCGCTGTCAGCTAAGCAGCTACTCCTACTTGTCAGCGTTAAAAGACAAATGTAGACATTTTTAGGAGTGAATACAGACATGGTACGTTTGCCTCTGCAATTGTCTCTGTCATGACAGCAGAGGAAGTCGAGTCGAGCGCCATGCTGCATGCCGTCCATTGGCACCTTACCTCTGCAAACAACTCCATTTGATATCACAGGTTAGAGTTAGTGCATTGTGTATGGGGACACAGAGATGAAACTTGCGTTTGAAAGGAGTCAGAGATTTCTCAACATGTGAATTTTAGTGGAGAAAACTTCATAGTAAGGATCAATATACCAAGTTCTTTAAGTTAACCACAAAATTCCTGTACACATCGTTAGTGACAGAATTTTACCCAACTATGCAAACTCAAACACACTTATCAAAACCTCACCTTGCTTGCTATTTCATAGAGGACTCTTGTCCCATTCCTACCTAAAGAATAGATAGTCCACAAGTATAGTTTTGCCTGGTGATGGCGCTGGAAGAAAATGTTCCATCACCATTGCACCTAGTAAAACAAATTGTAAAATACATCCTAACAAGAAGTGGTTTCGACTTCAATATAATGTCATGTCTTTTAGATAGACACTTCTTTTTTCTTTAAAAAACAATAAATGTTTTATGCCATAATTTAAAATGACCATAAAATACCACATAAAAATAAAGATGATCTCAAGCCATAAGATTCAGAGCCTCATTACAGTCATTAGCATTATATAAGTGCTAGAGAATAAGATTACTGTTTCCTGTAAAAAGAGAAGATATCCGTGTTTCAAAAATTTGCATACACTTCATTATTTTCAAAACACAAAAATAAAATGGAGCTTACTCTGGGAGTTCTATTGCTAGATAATATTTTGCATTATGCATTACACCAATAAAAAGATAAATTTAATATGTACAAAGGATATTACATCCAAATGTATATCTGTTTCTCCAGGGAATATCAGACCACGACCACACATCAGCTCCTTCTCATGGTGCCTTTCCTCTTGCCAAACAGCAGAAAGCAATAGCACATGATCTTCTGTTACTTAAAAAATAACCTTTTCCTTTATCACCTTTGTCTCCTGCCTTTCTCTTTTCCC
>NW_010141621.1:40146-61614 GCF_000699245.1 Pterocles gutturalis
AAAAAAATGTGACAATGATCATGTCTGGAACACCTAGCACAACTCTTTTTTACAACATCATTATCTGGCTGAATTTTGGCCTGTAGTGCTGGGCTTTCATTTCATTATGCCAAGCATAACGTTGGACTGCAAGTCCAATCTTTAAGCACTCTAATGTATGGGACTAATACTCAAGTGCTCTAAGACTTTAATCAGTAAAATATTCAGTATTGCACGCTATTACTCTGGCCTGGACTGCAACTTGGACTGTGCACCCACCAAACTGTCCATGCAGAAGACTGAACTTGCTGATTATTTATTCTCCGCTTATTCTCGTAATAGTAGGAGTTCTTCAAGCTCTCATCCTTCTTCTAAAGTACTGGGCAGGAGGATTGGGATTGTGAGAAATGTGTTTAAACTTTGGTTTTTGTCAAAAAAGGTAAAAAAGCAAGCTACTCCCACACTGGACAAACAGAAGAACAGGGAGGGTATTGCCATTCAAGGTGGAGCACTTTTTAAGGTTTTAGAACTGAAATATGATTTAATCTTAAAATGCCTAGGGGTTGGAATAGGTGCAAATCAGCATATTTCACTGTTTTCTTCAGGAGCTGATGGTCTGACCCTGCCTTTTATAAATGCAGTTGCAGGGAACATTCAGTAAAAACAAGGTTCAGAGCTCACTGCTTAGTTTTTCCCATAGCTCAACAGAGAGTGTCAGTTATCTGTAAAGTCTATCCACCCCCTAGTGTTTGCAGGGGCCAAATCCAAATATAACCCATTGATCCCATCTTTGATAACTACTGGGTAGGGATTTATTAGGACATTTCTCATTATGCCAATCCAGTAGTTCAGTACGTTATATCCCTAGTGACTAGACGTCTTTTTGTTCACCCTCCTTTATCTTTATGTCTCTCTAGTATTTCTTCTGCCTAAGCCTTCAAATCATATTAGCTGACTGCTATATTTATTAGGCATCTTCAATACATTAAAACATTGTTCCCTGTGAAATGTGCTGTTAAGTATTACCTTGGTTAGTAATTTAATTTAATAGGATAGTGACAACACATTGACATTGCGCAGGTTTGTGACCTAATGATTTATGAGGCAAGTTACATTTGCAGACACATTGATTTTGGTAACTGCAATGAACAGAAGTGAAGAACATTTTTCACTTTTCGCTTAATGTCTTTCTTTCTTCCTTTCCCAAGATTACTTTATACATAGAATGATCTCTTTTGAAGCTCGCTGATGGTTTGAAAGAGGTTTTAGGTCACGGCATTACTTTTTGAATGATGTTTAAAGCCTTCATACACTTGAGGAGCCTTGTGCATCCCAACAAGTGCCAATTAATGTGTTCCACATCACTGGGCCTTAGAAGTGATATGATAAAATGCACTGACTGTAGTAATCCAATTTAAATGATGGTGATAACTTTGCTCCTTGACACTCAGAAGAAATAAGGAGGACAAGCAACACAGCAATCCCATCACACGGAGAGTGCTTTCCTGCATCAGCTGGCAAATGTGGGCATCCTGGTTCACCTGGACTAAACCTGCTGGGAGCATCTGAGTGGAAACTGGGATCCTTCATTGCTTGTAGGAGAAATAGTTTGATGTGTTGCTGCATAGCCACATCAGCCTTAGAAGAATCTCCTTGGGTAAATCTGAGAGGGTGAATGGAGAGGAGTCAGGACATGCTATGGGAGATAACCCTCTACAGACAGAACGCTGATGGCAGGAATTGCCCTGCTTTTTCCCCATCTATCCCCTAGCAGCTGTGGGAACAAAGCACACAAACTTTGTGGCAAGGGAAGGAGTGGACAAATATTTGTCATCAAAAATACCCTGCTATAAAAAGGGAAAATAAAATTTGTGTATGCCACAGCTAGTAACCAAGAGCCGAGACGAGTGAGGGCTGAGAGTGGAGATTGTGTCTGTGATACCACCACAGCCAACACTTGGGTTTTTCCACAGATCAGAAGCAACTGTGGAGTGACAAAACACCTTCCCCGGCTGCTGCTTAGCTACAGCCCTTACACAGGCAGAGAGAGGGGACTACACGGCAGCGCCGCTGCTACCCACCTCCCTGGGAGAGGGATGCTGCAGCACCAGAGGGCACCAAGACTGGAAGAACCACAGGTTAATCAAGCACTTTCCTCCTCAGGTGACATAGAACTTGTCCACAGCTAGGAACCATGCAAAAGTTGATTAACACTGGCATAGTACAGCCGAATAGGGAGCGTTTTCCTCTAATCCATATTCAGTGAGAAAAATCACACGCTGGTTGAACAGACCTATAAACTAAAGCTGACGTTCGTGGACTACACCATGCTAAATAAGACCACAATACTGCAGTATCTATCTTAAATCTAGAAAGTCTCTTGTTCTTTCAAAATTTTACCCAATTTATGTCTTTCTATGCATTTGTACATCCCCAAATAGCTGCATCTTACTTGCACAATACTATTAAAAGGATTTCTGCTCAGCTCAGTACTGCATCAATTAAAATATCAGAGCTGGCTCTTCAAGAGTCCTAATGAGAAGTAGAACGCAATAGATGACAACCAATAAGTGTAATGCTATCTCCCATTATTTGAGCTAACTCATTCTAAGCTACCTTGAGTATCTTTACAGAGTGCTATATTGCCTGTGTAGGCATAGCATTAAAGAAACTTTAATGCCAATGTGTGAGATGTAGGAACAATGATGGAGGAAGTTTAAGAAAGACAAGAAACTAAGGACCAGTAAGAAAAAATGAAGACAACGCCAGAAAAGCCTTTTGAATTCACTACTCTATTATAGCAAATGTTCTTTTTAAAACCACGAGAAATGCAATAATAACAACAGGGACTAACTGAGATCCTTTTGCTGCAAAAGCATAGCACCTTGTCACCAGTCCTGCAGAACCATCAATTTCCACCACCACCAATGTGAATTTGACGTTGGGTTTACAAGTTCAGTTGGCTAAGGAATAACAGTTTATGCAAAACGTACCTTTGCATTGCCTCAGACTAATACTCTTATCCCTCTTCTACCATTAAATTAGGTTTCAAAATAGAATAATTTTTAGGCTTCTGTGAAGTTATTGATGGATTGAAATGTATGTGGCACTGGGATGCACGTGTATCTGTGAACGGGATGACTATCCACATTTAGAGAGATCTGCAGAGGTCACCAGTGTTAAATTGCTATTCAGTTAAGACTGTTTCAGCAAAAACTGAAATAATTTAATTTTTTTTAAATAATAAATGAATTTAATAAAAGTAGTTACTTGGTAAGTTTTTCTGCTTCCAGCTCTACCAAACACCATGACATCTCACTGGTTTGACTGTTTGAAGATCAGTTTGTTTCTCTGTCACAGGCTCCCTCTGTGAACATCTCTCACTTACAGACAGATCTAATTAGGTACTTACAAGTTAAGTGCTGCAATCTAGAACTCAGACCAAGTCACGGAGGACCCCACAGGGAAGGGGAGGCATCTCCAAACAGCGACGGAACCGACAGCAGCCACAAGCACAAGTGCTGCAGCCTGTTTTAATGCAGTAGTCTCATGGCTGGAATAGTCTCCACAGGCAGAAGAGACTAGGATTCAATTTTCTCTCCCACTCTGGGGCCCTTAAACCCTAATCTCCTCCTTAAACTAGCAGACTGTATACGTTCAGTCAGTTTTTTCCTTTTTACATATTCCTCCTCTAGCCCTCGAGTCTTGACTACTAGTTTGTGTGTGGGCACAGCTTCTGTAAACAGCACTGAATAATGATGAAAGGATGAGAATAATGAGAAGAAATTAATGTTCAAAATTACCAAAAGAAGAGGATATGTTTGAAATACAACCCAATAAGAAAAATTATACAGAAAATCCCATATTTGCCAGGAGGGAATAAATACCTGGGTTTTATTCCAAGGGCCATAAATTCCCATCACATTTATGCAGACAATATATTAAATGTATCTGTAGAAAAACATCCAGATGCTCTCATTTACCATTGTAGTCAGAAGAAAAAGAAAAAAAAAAAAGAAAAAAAAAAACCAAAACAACAACAAAAACAAAAAAAAAAAAAAAAAAAAAAAAAAAAAAAAAAAACAAAAAAACAAAACAAAACAAAAAAAAAAACAAACAACCAGACAGTGGGGGAACTGTTCATCTCTTACAACGGAGTCTTTCTAAGCTACACACAATTCTTAAATGTTTGCTGACTTCCTGGTACTGCGATTATCACCACAGTGAAAGCAATAAGCTAGTCAAACATAGGGAAAATTAGACATCTGAACATTTTCAATTAGGGTCATTTCACTCTGAAATAGTTTGCTCACTTTAGGAAAATATTCCCAATTTTCAGACTTGTCAGTCCTATTGAAAGTCTCCCAGTATCCTAGGAAAGTAATCCTGTATTTACTACTTAGTTGTAAAGCATCATGACTGTTCAACACCACAGGAGTCCTCTCATTTACCTTCATTGTTTTTCATATCAGCAGATGGCTTAAAGACACTCACAAAAAAAATGGAAAAGGTAAATGCTAAAATATATACATAAAAAAATCAACAGAGGGGCTGAAATTAGTCCTGAGCAGCTTTTACTTCTTTTTTACTGTTACTTAGTAAAGACCAACTTAATGAGTACTTTATGATTTTCTAAGTTAGTACCACTTTAACTCCTTGCTCGAGTTTTCCATTCCAGTAAAAGAACTCATATTTTTTTTTGCTTTTGAGATTATGGGTTTCCTCAGAGCATCTGAAAGACTATCACGCACAAACGCTGCACTGCAGATATCCCTTTACAGAAATAGCACTGAATCTTATCGCACACCTGTTTGTTCACAGAACTTCAAATTATAGTATTAAGTTCGCATTAAACTGAAGTACTGCTCAGTACTATTACTGTTATTTTTGGGGATACTAATGCCCAAGCTGCCCTCATCAAAAGGGCATCACCATGGTAGGCACACATGCACAGCAACATCAGTTGCTGCTACAAAAGGATGTTATCTTTACACATCTCCGTGCAATGCCTAAATTTTGCCCCCATTAGCTAAAGTGTAATTAAACAAGGCACAGGAACACTAAATACCACACAGAAAAACTCTGGGATTTCCCCAACATCAGTCATGAAATCTTCAACCTATCTGTCAAGAAAAGACAGATCTCAGTTTCAGTCTAGTGACAAGACAATCTTTCTGAAATCTGCCAAAACTGGTAAGTAGTCTTCTGGCCACCATATGAGCCCTCAGAAGGAGGTCAGTCCATTTCACTATGAAATCCTACATCGTTATTTTCTATTTGAGAGTCTCATAAAGGTATATTAACTAAGCTTACAACATCTCTCCCCACAGTCAAGTGTTCAACCCATCAAGTACTTCAGTTGCAACAGCCTAGGGAAGTATCAAGAAAATGCCATAAAATTTTCCAAATATAAAAATGACTACTTTCAGTTTTAAGATGAAGTTTTAAGATGGATAAGATCTCTCTGGAAATGGATCTTCTTGAAATACCTAAAGAAAAACAATACTTCAAATCTCCCTTAACAAGGCCTATAATTTGTTTTTATACATATATATACATATATATAGTGGACAGACCCACACAGACTGTTTCGTGAAGCAGCAAGGCAGTGGGACTGCTCCTTGTGCTGCGTGATCTCAGGCAAACTTTACGTGATGGGACAGTAGAAAGATGAAAAGTTTGAAGATGAATATGCAATCCATGGTATCCCAGTAGGAAATATTCAAAGCAGCTTCATATGCTACAGATGCACAGAAACCAAAGTAGTCATCATTTAGTAAAATAACAGGTGAGATTCAAACACACACTCAAGAAATCAAAGAATTATTATAATCTTTCTCTTTTCTTTTTTTTTTTTTTTTTTTTTTCTTTCTGAGAGAAATATAGTCTGAAAAACTAATCTGGAATCATATCCCCAATAGGCACACATCACAAAATTGCCAGATAAAATTACTTTACATGAACAGTAACACCAATGACTATGTTTTGGAAAAAAGATGCAAAAAGTAATTAGGAAACACACTTCTCTTAGAAGTCTGATCTAAAGATGCAAAACAAATCAATTACAAATCAAATACTCTAAAACAGAAATGACTAATTTCTGCAGTCAGTGAAAAGTAATTGAAATACTTTCTGAACTTGGTTATTTTCAGAATTACTTGGAAATTAAGATGAGTGTTCCTTCCTAACTGCAGTTTGTTCTTAAACTATATGTAAAATTGTACTATTAGTTATGTAGTAACTAACAGGAAATCACAACTGGTTAACTGTGTTCTAGATGTTACAATAAAGCATCACATCTCATCAAACAAGCAGGCTGGAATTAATCAGTGTACTGAATTTATGATACTACAGTGAACACAGCTTAGCAGTAATTGATCCAACAGCAGGTGTGTGTGTAAAATCTAAATCTAGGTTTAATAAATTAGACTAGCTTGCTAATTTTCACTTTAGATGCTCATTTGTAATCATAATGTCTCAAACATGCATCACCACATATCTTGAAAAGCCTATTTCTGGTCTGTCAGCTTGTTCTGCAAAAGTATATCTGCTTGGCATGTACCAGAATGCTTCCATTTATTATTAGTGAAATAAGTATACACTCACAAAATTAAGACAAATTAACTGTGTCAGTTTTGTAGAGCAAAACACAACATTTTCCTGCGGCTTCATTCACAGAGCAGGGCACGCACCGCGGCTGCTTGGCAAGTGAAGCACCAAACTGGGGCAGGAAGGGGCTGGGGAGGGAGCCCGGCAGCAGGCAGAAAAGCTAACTTCAGCCTGGTGAGTCCTGCCATGCTTTCTGTTCACACAGAGGGGTGAGATGAGTTTCTCCAGAGAACAATTCAGATTGGGAGCCTAATACAGTTGTTTTGAATTGCCTATCTCTCCCCATTGACAAGAGCAGGAGCATAAAAAGATTCGTTTTAGTAGGGTAGAGTTACACCCAACAGTGGCTAATGGACTAAGACATACCTTGAGTGTCATTAAGAGCTTGATTGTCCTTCACTCCTGTGGTATCAGAAAGCTCCAACACCTCCAGATAACACAATGTTCCTGTTGGGCACATTTAAATGATGACACTAATTTAAGACACTCAACACTCTGGGCAAGCAGTGGGCTGTTGGGGTGCCACAGAAATCTGCTGCACTACTTACTCCTTTTCCCATCTGTTGCATTGCCACTGTACTTCCAGTGCCAGGGGAAGAGCTCAGAGGCCAGTTTGCAGAATAGATGTAAAAGCAGCACGTTCCTAAAGCCTTTGAGACGACTTTCTTCTACATCATTTGCACTCAAGGGGCAAAGACAGCCTGGCATCCCACGCAGAAAATGCAGTTGTTCCTTTAGGGTTGTACTTGTTGGGAAACTACAGTAAGCAAATGAAACAGCTGACTGTCAGGTCTAAATTCAGTTCTGTATGCAGAAATGAATAAATGTTACAATTTGTCTGGGTAAATGTATGAAAATATGATACTTAAAGCTGTGTTTGAGCTATGGAAAGCATACGTAAACTGCATAGTCTTACCATGTTTGTAATCAGACATTAGCCTCTACAACTACAGCAAAGATGAAGATAAGGTGTCTGGAGGGAAATAGTGAGAAATTGTTAGCGATGGACGTGCCTGTCCGTTCTAGCACTGGGGATGCCTCACTTCCCAAGGGGGCTGGCAAAGTGCAAGCTTGGTCATCTGCAGGAACAGTGCAAACGCTGACAAGAAAAGCAGCTCTGTGTGTCAGACATTAGTTTTCTGTAAATGAGGATTAACTCTGACACCAGTGCCACTCCAAAAGCTTTAATCAACTTGGAACCTTTGGTTTAAAATTCATCTTTGCCAGAAACAACTGATTAACAGAGGTCTTCAAGAAGGCTAAACAGAAAAACTGACAACAAAGGGAATATGTCAAAGACATTTTTAGAACTATTTATCCCAAGTATCACTGTATCTTCAACTGCAGCAAACCATCACAATTTAAACAGTGGAAAATTCCATTCCTCAATACTTTTTTTTCTGAACTTTCAGAATTATTCGTTACATTTATCCAATATCTGACAAAGCAGAATGCATCTTTAACTGGAAAGATAACTGATGACGTTGAACAGCTGCTGGGACAAGTTTATCTAAAAGCCTAGGTACTTCCAGCACTTCCATTGCAGTAACGTATTTGGGTTTGTATCACTGGCTGACAACAGACAAACATAATCCCATCTGTTTTATGTGCCTTTCAGTCATTAATTACCAGCTGTCAGCTTTATTCTTGGTATTTTGTGGCAAACTTAAACGTCTTTTTTTAAAAAAATATTTTCAAAGAATATCAAATCTCACTCAATACCTCTGCCTCCACCTAAGCAAGGAATCTGAAAACATCTATATTCCTGAACTCACATTAAACAACCTATGCATTAGCTGCTAAGTTACATTTAACATAGCTGGTTAACAACAGACATTAAACACCAGCTACTAATGAAGCTACTAATGAGCAGTTTACTCTGAGATTTGTTCAAAGTTTGGAAGAGATTCCTAAAACAGATGAGCAGAAGAGCATCCATTTTCACACCATAGCAAGTGCCTGGCACGATCTCTCAGTGCTGCAAGTGGCATCAAAGCTAAGGGAGCCTGTGAGGGTCTTGTGTTATCAGTGCTGTTTACAGAGAGATGTATTATAGAGCACTGTAATATACTCTCTGACAACCAGAGAACACAGCACTTTTCAGCCAGAGCCACTGTTGTACTGCAATTGTTAATTCTGTGTCTTTCAGGCAAGGTATAACCTTGCGGTATTGCTGAGGAACAAAGGGAATTGTATACACTGCTCTTCTGCCTTTTGTCTCGCTCTTGTTCTTTTACTGTCATGCCAAAAAGGGTACTGGACTTTCTTTGATGCTGGTTCTTCAGATGCCAGCAAGGAAGGCATTTCATAAAGGACATACAATCAGTCAGCAAGCAACTTCTGCAGTTTTTAAATTATTCTTCTTTGTCCCAGTTCATCTGTTGCTTCTTTGGTTCTTTGATGCCATTGAAGAATGGCCAGATAACAAAACATGGATTGCAAAATACAAGTGCAAATTAGAAATAGCAGAATAGGGTCTACATAACACAGCAGGATGATCTAAAACCTTTTCATCTGATGGCCTTGAAGCAACCACTCAATAAGGTACTGGATGTCTCACCCTATTCTGTGCCTGACATTTCATTAGGGCACTACATGGGTCAGCACACTGGGGTTCCTTTGAGGAGCTATAGGTTATGACAAATTTCAGAAGGAAAGTCCAGTGTTTACCACCAGAAAGGCAATATTTGCTAAAGTACTTAGTTACCCCAGTCTCCTCAGTTAAACAGGAAAATGTGGTATTTCACTGCATCATAGCAGCTGGTAAAAGCTGAAAAATGACAGAAGTCCAGCTGTTTGGGAAAATTCACGTAACACGGGTAAGGCTTATGCTCAATTCATGCACATTTCTTGCTTTTCATACATATTGCATTTATTCTCAATTTTAAAACCAGATCTGTAACTCTGCAGAGCAGGTTATTTTCATCTGATATCAAAGGACAGAGGTAGAATTTGCTTTTTTTTTTTTTTACACTCAGTGTTCACTCCTTTGAGCACCCACATCATGAGGAACCTGGGGTTCAGGCAGTCTAGTAGTATCTCTCACGTAACCATCTTGAACCCACTACTAAATAGGCCTGTTTTCATTTGGGAGATACGAGAAAATACGGAACAAGTCCTCCCATCCCTGGTTGCAGGTAGGAGGTTCATCAGCATGCCAGGAGGAAAACCTTAAAACCTGCAGTTGGCTAACCACTGCAACCCTGGGTGAGAAGTACTCCAATGCAGAATCTTCACTCTTACATCTGGCCAATAAAAACCAGTAAAACATTTTATATCAGAGACATAAATAAGCCAATATCATAATTTTGCATATACAACTTGATTTACAAGGGGTGTGTAAAATGCACGTTAAATCTGCTTTTTTACTGTGGTTGTTACAGGCCATCTTTCTGACTGATGTAGGTGCTTACAAGCCTCTTGTTATTTGAGAGATTCATAATCTTTTATGAATGTATCCTCAGAAGACCTTAACAGTAAGGGTAATGTTATTACCTCCATTACAAAATTTGTGGAAATGATGTACAGGCAGATCAATGTTAAGGCTAAATGGATGGATTCAGGAGCTTCACATGGGATTATCCCAAGATGTCAACAAGAAAATCAGAAGTCGAGAAAACATGAACTTTGTGAGGAAACGTCAATAAAATGAAGTTTGCTTAAATCTAGGAAGAGACTATTACTTATATATATGAGTTCAAACTTTAAGAATGAAGTGCTGGAAGAGACTGCCTAAATCCTAAAGGCTTTTAAGGAGAGATTAAGGAGACATTGGCCTAGGAAGGTCAATGAAGTGGAAGATGAAGTTGCTTTTACTTTTGTAGAAGAGGGATGGATTTACTGACCTCAGGAGGTGCTCACTGATGTAAGCTGAAAATCTCTCAGTGCCTTCAGAGTGATTTCAGTCCAGATCTAGGTAACATAACCCATTAAGGATGAACTCAGTGGGAACTCAACACATCCCAAAGTCGTACTTTTATACTCAGTACAGACTCCTCCAGTAGTCACTGGGGTTGGTAAATCCAGGCTCATCCCATGCAGTCTTTCATAATTCAACAAAGCTCAAAGATGCAGGCCACTGCTGTTGATAAGTAATGTAGATGGACAATGTGGTTATGCTATACAGCACGTATTAAAAACAACAGCTGATGCACTGGCTTGTTTTAACATTAGGAAATAATAGTCATTACAGATGTGAGTCTCAAAATGCTAAGCATCTGCAGATACTACTGAATTCTGCTGGAGTTATTGTAAGCTCACCACATATGTAAATTAGACTTTTACACCTCTGGCCACTGTGGTGATTATTATTATTATTATGAAAAGAGAGTGCAGAAGAGCTAAACAAAACACATAATGATGCTCTTGATCACTTATTTCTTTCCTGCAGCAACCTACTGCATTCTAAGAAAAAATAAAAGACAATTATTCATAATATCATAACACTTAATTAGCTTTGCAAGAAGACACTAAGCAACACACCAGATGCTAATGAAATCCTGAAAGTCCATTTTGTAATGAAGCACATATGTACTAACATATTTTCATTTCAAACTGGTTTAGAGATTACAAAGAGAAATTGGAAGCTACAACCTCAAGATGCTGTCTCAAGACAGCATGCAGACATGCAAGAAGCAAATTGACATTATTGGGAGTAGGATTTATAGTTTAAATAAAATATCACTATCAGCAATAAAAAAAACACACAGCCAATACATTAATCAGATTAAAACAATTAGGACAGCTGGCAACAATATTGGTAAATTCCCTGAAGATAAAAAACAATACCAAGTCAGAAATTATTGGTAATCTGAAGGTAGCCTAGGAAAGCCTCAAAAAAAAAAGATGTGTACCTCATTTGATGAAAAGTGAGTGATGATCCGCAAAGAGGGAGACATGATAAAAGGATTAGGTGAGGAAAACTGTATATTTAAAAGCCTTTTATGCTACCAGTGTGAAACTCTAGGTCTTTATTTCTGCCCAAAGGTAAAGTATCTCTCCAAGGGCCAGCTCAAAGCCAATCAAAGTCACTGAGAACCATAAATTTCAGATAAGGCCTTTACAACCATCCTGAGGATGTCCCTAATTACCATCATTGCATTGCCCTTCTAGAGGGCAGGCGAAAGAAGCACATGGTCTCTGGATCTCCTGTGCACCCAGAGCAGGGATTTGATCCACATCATGCCTTGTCCCAGGGACCCCCTGCCAGCAGTAAATGGAGCCTCTCCTGCTCCTCCTGCCCATGCATGGAAAGCTCCAAAACAGTGCTTCTCGTCATATTAAATAGAGAAACTCAAATAAGTTTTCTGATTACTTCACTTTGTGTCAAGTAGGGCTACGTTGCTGGAGTAACATGAGGTTTTGTGTATCTTTGAGTGGCTGTGGTGCTGGAGAACCACGTACTCAGTAGAACGAGGTGCCTTGAGTGGTTGGAAGCAGCCGAGCGGCTGTCTCAAGATTGCTGGTGATAGATTTACACAGCTAAAGCATCTGCTTGGTACTTCTGAGCATAGCAAACACTGGAGTTCCACCCAAAGTGAATGGAAATGGAAGCAATAAAGAATTATTTTTTGAAAATTTGATCCTTTAACTGCTGGGACAGCATAAGACACAGACATCTTTGTTGCCATATTGTGGTGCTGCACAGCTGTGTTAATATTCCTTCACATTATCACAGTCAAGACAGCCTCTTTATTCTTAAAAGAAAAACCCCAAACATAAAATAAGATATCTGACCATATGTCACAGCAATCCTCCAGAACACTCCACCTAATAATCCCAGTGTTATTAGAGACACTAGCGCAGTAAATATTTTTAAGGACTGAAGTAATGCAGCAACCCTAGCAACTGAACTGATGCTCAGCAGCACAATTATCGTTTCTCTCCACTATCTGAAAACACTCTGTTTCAAACTCTTTGAAGTAACCAGAAAAAGAAACTGCTGCAGGAACTCATTCTGTGACCAATATCAAAAATGTTACTGTGAACAGTAAGATTAGTGCAGAAATTGGGACAAATCCCAGTTCTCTACAGAATACTTAATAGTTACTACACAGGTCATCTAATAAAACATGCATATTTTCTCAGGCATAGGTGGAACACAAAAATTCATCTAAGAGCTTTATGTGAAGCTGAATGAGCACAATGGACAAGATAGATTTTTATTAACATAATGAAAACTAAACCCAGCAAATTCTCCCTCATTTTTAAATTAGCAGTTGGAGCTATGTCATTATTATGCAGTTCTCCTTCTTCCTTTCCTCTCAATGTATTGATTTTTCTTTTCTGCTAATGAACTAGGCACTTTGACAAATGCAAACATGCCAGTGTCCAGTAATTTCAGTACACAAACCTACCAGGAAGCATTTACAGAGATATTCTGCAGCAGTCACAAAATGCTTATTTTACGGGTCACTTGTTAACACCCGTTGCATAAATGTGTATAAAGGCTCAAGTGCTCCATAAACCACCGTTACCTGGTTGAAGAACTTGGACAAACTGTTTGACTTGCACTGTTCTCACATTCTCAGCACAAGTTGGAAACACGCCAGAGGAATAAACTACCCAACAGATGTTAATTGTGCACTAGACCACACTGCACGACTCCACATTGTACACAATTTTAAATAGTGCAATTACTCAAAGTTACAAGGGCAGGCTCTCCAGACAGCCTTTTGCACCCTGAAAATTCTTTCGGGAAATGTGCAAGGAAACAAGACAAAGAGCTTACTGTAAAGCAGACAAACAACAGCGATGCTTTCAAAGAGTTCTCCCAAATTTTCCGTATTTTACACTAAGGGAAAGAAAGGGAAGTGCAGAAAAATGCAAGTAAAGAGGCTTTGGGAGGGAAGATAAATAAGAGCTGGCAGCAACTAAACAAACCAAGGAAAACCAAGAGGCAGAGGGGTTTATGTTCCACAGCATCACTGTTGTGGCAGGGACCCTCTACGCACCTCTGGCTGCTGAAGAATTAATTCAGGTGCATAAAGGGGAGATGGGGACAATATCTATGGATACAAAACCCCACAGTACAGTTTGTGTATTTGAATTCTAAACTGCAAATTTTTTCCACATGAGGTCTGAATCAGTACCAAAGAGATTCCTGAAGTCCCAATCTGTATTTTCTGACTGGAAATCACCTTGTCTCGCAGCTTTTTTTTGTTTAGAAACTTCAGATAAAAGCTGCCGGATTTACACTCTCCCTTCCTTCCATGTACAGCATTCATCCTGAGTTGTCAGAGCTTTGGACATTTTTTGAAGCCTTCTTTCACTCCCTGTTTATACAGGGTATGCATAATAGGACCCTGACATTAGTGTGGGTACCATTTTTAGTTCTTGCCTCTACTGCCCTTTAAAAAAGCCTCAATAAAAAAATTTAAAAATCTGAAAGATTTAAATGTTTAGGTTCAGATATTTCTCTTCTCAGCCTTGTTTTGGTTGTCAAGTAAACATCAAGATAAAAGAGAAGACATTTTTCAGAGGTGCTCATTTGTTGAGAAAATGAATTAATCTTCTTTCAGAGAATGCTATGTAAATATTTTTTTTTATTTTTCTTCCAATGGGAACCATATTTTAAAAGCAATTTGAATGTGTGACTCCTAAGGAGAATCAAAGGAGCTCATCAACATACAAGTCTTTTATTATCTGACAGGCATGGAAATTTCATCTGAGTAGATTGATTTGATGCCAGCTTGCTGCAATTAGAAAGTAATTAGCATTCTCTCAAACTGAGGACCAGAAGAATGGCCTGGGGTTGACACTCAATTCAGTGAAGAAGCAAGAATATTTGTCTCCTGCTTTTGAGTAAGTGATGACAGAATTTGGAAATAGCTGTCTGTACCGTAAAATCTGCTACCTCGAAGGCCAAGCCCAACATGTACAGAGACCTTTTTAATAGCGAACACAGTGTCTTGACTCCTACAAAGAAGTCTGCTAGGTTTTTCCAATTAGCCAGCATTTCTTCTTTGTCTTCTAGGATGCTGCCCTACTAGCTTATTGACTAGGAAAGCTCAGCTCACTTATGCACTAAGGATGGCAACACTATGAAGACCAGCAGTCCACAGCCCTTGTAGACTTTAAGTTCTAATTCTTTGTAGAGAGGTTTTTTTTTTGTCTCTTTTTCAGGATTTTTTTCATTTCAGCTTCTGCTCAAAGGTACACAGCAGCCTTGAACATGCAGCAAAAGACTTCTACACCTTTATAAAATACCATAAATCTTTAAATGCAACTTACTGAATTAGTTCTCTTTACACAAATACCAACTTTAAATTTTATTATGAGTTAGTAAACACTCTGCTCATACCACCACTTGTTACTTTCATTTCTTTAATTGGCGTGCTGTTAGGAAACTTCCTGGGAGGTAAAGAAACTGAGAACACAGAAATATTTGAAGTCTTCAAGAAAAGCCTTTCCATACTGGAAACAAATAAAAATGCAAACCAATGATCTCGCATGTATTTTTTGTTGCAAGTTTTACATATTTATGTCTAAATCAGGGGAAATTTGAGAGATTAGAAGACAAAGGGTCTCTGATTCTGTGTTAAAAATAGTAACTACTAGGGCATCCTTTATTCCAGCATCATCTTTGAGCAACCATTTCCAGGAACAAAGGGATAAAGCCAGCAATCGACAGCATACAGGGCAGGAGAAAGTGATACAAAGACAGGTCAGGATAGAGGAAAATCATGCACATTTTCCTATTTTTCTTTCACTTGCCTGTAAATATCAAGTTTTCTAATAACACCACCAATAAACTGTATTTTACTGGAAAACGGCGTATAAACCAATTGAGGACTTGACTTTTGATGCCACAAGCTGGACATAGGGCTAGCCACTATTTCATGCTCATCATTAGTGGCTATGAATTTCTAGTTGAATAGAAACACAAATATTTAACAAAATATGTTATATTGTTTATTTTGTTGTCACAAGCAGCAAAAATAAAGAAGAGGAAAGAACAAGACACAAAGTTGAAGAGAGAAGGAGAAATTTTTTTCCTGATTAGAAAAACTCAGTTTACAGAGAGGATTAAATTCAATTTTCTAATTAGAATCTTGTTAAGTTTGAATTCTATGCAGCAGCGTGGAAAGGAAATCACGGGGGAAATGGTATATAAGCCTATGTTAATGCTCAGCAACAACCACAACAGACAGGCTGTGACCAAAGCTGCAATTGTACAAGTTTCTATTTCTTTGCTTTAAGAACTAAAGGCAGAAAAACTTTAAGAAAAAGCAACATCACCAGGAATGAAACATTTTACAAGTCACATGCCAGGAATACACTTGGTCTTACAGACTTAAAAATAACAGATCTGAATACAAATTACTCCTAGCATTGTTTCCCCTTTCAAAATCCCCCTCAAAAAGCTAAACAGCAAATATGACAGCCTAAAGATTCTTGTTTTGTGTAAAGACCAATGTCCTGGCAAGACCCCAAAACACGGTCAAATCTCATTCAAGAGAAGATGGGAAAAAAAAAACCAAACCCACCAAGAGGAGAACTTCGGAGGGTACTCAGTATGGGAGAAAGCTGTATTAGTCTTGCGGAAAACATGCTTTTAGGAAGACAGTACAGGCTGGGGTGGCAGCCCTGCTTGACATGGCCATTATGGGTGATGAATGTTTAGACTGGACACAATTTTGAGAACTGTGCATGGATCCCAAAGGGAAGCAGAAGCGTGAAGTAAAGAATGAATGAGAGAAGTAAATGAAACAGCACATAGAATCATAGAATCATTAAGGTTGGAAAAGACCTCAAGGATCATCAAGTCCAACCCAACACCACCTAACTCACTAAACCATGTCCCTAAGCACCACATCTACACGTTTCTTGAACATCTCCAGGGATGGTGACTCAACCACCTCCCTGGGCAGCCTGTTCCAATGCCTGATCACTCTTTCAGTGAAGAAATTTTTCCTAATATCCAGCCTAAACCTTCCCTGGTGTAACTTGAGGCCATTTCCTCTTGTCCTATCACTTGTCTACATCCATAAAAAGAGAAGTCAGTGTTACACCTTCAAGCTTATCATATACTTTGGGCAGCACACAGAGAAATTAAGAAAAGCAAAACTCTGGTTTCTGGGTTTTTTTCATGGATGCTTCCTTGCTATTTCTATTTCACTTAAGAGCACAGTTTATAATCTCACGTTAAGATGAGCTTTCTGGCTAAAACTTGGTCAGGATTTATATCCATGCTGAAGTTAATGACATTGCCCTTCAAGGGTGACAAGCAGCTTGGTAAACAATTACATGTAACCGTAAAACAAATTAATGCCAAACCTGCAGTTATCCCTCACTGTCACTCGGATGTTCTGCAGCCTCAGCAGTCCTCCAAGCCAACACTGTCCCGGAAGAGCTCTGACAGAAAATGGATCTATCAGAAATACGTGAGAGGAGAAGAATGTAAAGAGCTCTTTTGTTTAGCAGTGAAATTGGAGGCCAAATTCTGGGGATTAGCACAAACAAGTTTAAGAAACAAGACACAGATCTGTATTTCTATGGATAATTAATTACTGGAACCTGTTACCATAAAAAGCTGTAAGTTTATCCTGTCTTGTTGGCTTCAAATCAAGTCTTAAGACCTCTGTAGTGTATATGCCATGACAGAGCTGAAGTTAATAGGTTCAACATAACGATAAAATTCCATGGTTTCTATTACACAAGGTCAATGATCCAGTGTCCCTGTTTGGCCTTGAAAGCTGTGGTTCCATAATAAGAATAATTTCTTAAGCAATGGAATGAAAGAAATATATATTTTTTTCTACATTGATGAGAGTAAAAGGATCCTTTTCCACTTCTTATACCCAAAGAGATTTATCTTCTAAACTAACCTTTGAATCAACACAAATGGCCCTTTTAATGTCAAGCCCTTTCCTGATAAAGTAACAATTAGACAATTAGGAACAAACATCCCAGAACTAATGGTTTAAAGTGAACAGACAAAATTATTAGATGTGATGTTGCAATAACTGGATAGTTAATTATTTTCATGTTTCTCACCAAGGAAAATACCTGTTTCAACCTTGAAAAAAAACCCAACACTTTAACGGAGTTTCTTCTCTCTGTGAATGCAGCCAATAAGTTCAGTTATGAACTTCACTGACAATCTTACTTAACATACACACAGCTGTAAAATAGAAACAAAACAAACAAAAAAAAGATAAAAGTAAAAAGAGGTTGCTTTTCCTGGAATAAATGATTACAGATTACTTGACCAGTTTAGTAAAATATCACAAAACTTGTTTTAAGAAGAAAGCCTGCAACTCCTTTTAGAGTAGGTTATTCTATTTTCTTTCATTATCAAAGCAAGTAAAGAGAGTTCTTTTTTTTTTTTTCACAGCCTCTGTTCTTATCAAAGGGATTTTTGCCAGCAGAGTCCCCGTCTCTCATCTTTGTTGAGTTTTAATTTCAAACTCACTTGAATTTTCTTCAGTCTCAAATTTGCCCACATGCAAGGGATGAACAGAACCTGCAAAGCCATTTAAATCCACACAGATCCTCAAAATAGAACGTTAAGTGTTCTTTCATCTGAATTAGGCAAATTGGCAATCTAACATCCACATATTTCTCAAAGCTATGCATGTGGCACCATGTTGGGCCATTACCAACAGTATTCTTCAGCCTTCATAGGCTCTCTCGGGCAACAACCAGGGGAACACCACTGAGAACAAGATGAGTCTTGGGTGCACAACCAGCCAAGAGGCTTCACCACCTTTTCCTGAATATTGACATAGACAGAAACTAGGTTGAAAGCAGCCTTTTTTTGGTGCACGTAAGGGGAACTGTAGGAGAGGGTAATTAGGAAATAAAGAAACCAGCTTGGAAGCAGCTCCCACAGCCCTAGAAACATTGCTGATGTGACAGAGAAAGATCTGGGGTTCAATACAGTTTGAAAGCTGAGAGCTGCAAGGGATAAATGTCTCCTGTTCAATTTGCCTTGTGTTCAGAAAATCAGAAAGTTTTGCATTTTTTTAAATTAAATAAGATTGCATATAAGAAATAATCAACTCCCTTAGCAACAGAAGAAAAACAGCCTGCAAGACCCAGAGGTTTTGACTAATTGCCCATGTCAAATGGAGAGAGGGGATAATACAGATATAAGTTTAAGTTTTAGCAATTGGATATAGTAAAAAGACCAACATCTCTGAACATCCTTGGGATCAAAATTTCTTTTGGCAATAAAACATTCAGAATGGTTATGGTGAGTGTTATGAACATTTAGTAACATAAAAGTACATTTTGGTTCCACAACATGCGGGATGTGTATAATGGTCCTGCATGCATTATTCATACTATGCAAGACCAAAATAATTCCTCACTTCAGTCTTACGGATTCATAATTTAAGATGAAGAGACAGTCTCCCTCTTACAAAATAGATGTTTATTCTGCTCTTAGTTAGGCTCATGAGTCTTGCGCAGACACAGAGAATGTGACCTAACAAATCAATCAATATGAAAAAAATTGTTAACAGCATTTCTGAGCACCCTGATAATCTCAGAATAAAAAGCAACACCACAGCCCTTTTTCTCATGCAAAAATATCATGTTTTCCATAAGATGAAAAATAACATTATATAAAATAGCAGGTTGATAAGTTCAAAATAGGAGCACAAAGTAGCATGTGTAGGAACCAGAAACCCATTATTTCCTATAGTTGGCAGCTCTAAATTTGGAAATAAACTAGCTTAAACTATTTCTGTGAGCTGAGAGAACTTCCACAAGCAGTGGCTGAGGATAAAATTTCAACCTGGTAGATGTGAATACCTGAACACCAACGTTAATAAGGGAAGTGTTGACAGATCCCTACCTACAACATGCTACAATATCAATCAACCTGTCATGTATGCCCAGCACTGTCTCAACAGGTCCCATCGCTTGACAAACTGAAGAGATGACAATTCCCTTCTTAGCAGCTTTTGTGGTGGCTTTATACAGGGTACTACAAAACAAATTTCAATACAGACTGTACTAAAATGTTGTTTGTGTACCAGGAATTTTTATCAGTTTATATTATTTTCAAACACTATAGAACTGTGAATTTTTTGTTAGATATGTATTGATTTATTGCTTATAAATTCAGTTTTGGATCAAGCATGCTATTCAGGAATTCATAGAGAAACTGTCTATGGCATGCGGCAGAAAAAAATCTTTAGAAATAACGTGAGAAATGTTGAAATATTTCATTCTGACATTTTCAGACACAATATTTGAATTTCCATCTTTAAAAAATGTTTAAAAACCCCAAATTTATTTAATTTTGGTGCAAGAAAAAAAATATGAAAAAAATTATCGGCCCAAAACAAACCATTTGGAAAACCACAGCAATAATAAGATTAGTGGCAGATTACAGACACAGAAGGAAAAGCATGAGAAATGGAACATGGACATAGTGAACCTGACCACGGCATTTAGACATACGGCCTGGTGATCAGAGATCAAGGACTTTCCTGAGCCAGGTGATATAAAAATAGACAAGATGTTTTGCAGAAATCCCAAAACTGTGAAATTGTCTAACCCATTTTTAAATCCCTTACCACTTTTGGGCTAACAATTTCCATTTTTAATATCTTATAAAATCTCATTCACAACAATTTTGTAATATGTTTAATTATCCATTAATTTACCCAGTAATATTAAGCAGACATGATGTGGGAATTGGCAATCCACGTACCCTACAGAATGACAGTCTTAAACAATCAAAGCAATTCTTAGTGCAGTTTTGGTACGTAAAGCCCTACACATCTTTCCGGATAGCTGGGCAATCCTGGTCACCGCACTCCAGCACAGCGAGGCTGCACTGCGCAACAATCGACACAGTTGTTATTTTTAGGAGGCACAAGTCAAATGCCAGTTTAAAACCTCTGTGAACAAACAGTCCTGAAATCACACTGTAATGTGTGCTGTTTATATGTTCCTCTCCAGACTTCTAAAATTTACTTTTTTTAAGCATTCATTTTGACAGGTGTTTTGATGTATAAATCATGCCCATAAATTATGTCTGAAACCGCTTTGGTGCCTGACAAGGAGCGGAGACTAAGGATGCCACTTATCTAGAAAAGCGATGAAAAACGACACAAAAGCCAACCTTGTCTGTCCTTGAATGCAGCACAGGCATACTCGGAGAGACGGCTGCCCTGCGTGATGCAAAGTGAAAATATCTGCCCTGGCTTGACCAAGGCAGAAGAGCTCCATGTCCAGCTGAGTCCATCACCAATTCTCCCTCTGTCATGGGCTCACTGTTGACAAGCCTCTTCATGCCCCATTTCTAAAAGATGCCTTTAAACATTCTATTATTTTGTTTCCATTAAACAGAGTTTGCAGCTTGTATCTATTCGCACAACATTGCAATTATGCCCATTAAATATCAAGCCAAAGTCAGAGAAGAACTTGTAAATACTTCACATTACAATAGCCAGAATACATCTGCCCCATATTTTATTTCACAGTTTAGTCAATGTTTCAGTTTTTGGAGCACAGCAGTGGCATTTTTCCAAGTCCAAATCCAATTAGTCTTTTCATTATATGACTGCAATGCAGAGTATAAAAAAAATAACTTATCGGTTTTAGTGCCAGTTATTTAATCTGGGTGTAAGGAAAACTGCTTATTTGATCATTTATCTAGGAACAAACATTGTGTCACAGTTTTACTGATCACACAATTTCATTTGATTTTCATTTGTTATTAGAGACTCCAAATGGTGGGGAAAAAAAAAAAAAAAAGTACTTTTACTACTTCCAGTTAAAACCGAAGAGCTGAATTTCCCACCTGAGTCAACAAACCACCCCCAGCAAGCAGTGAGCTGCTGTGTATGTTGGTGTCAAGACTGTAGTGGAATATAAGCATGTGCTTAAATAGAAAGATATTAAAACTTTGTCAGCAGG
>NW_010141621.1:61629-76358 GCF_000699245.1 Pterocles gutturalis
TCAATACTGTTGTATCTGAAGGGAGAAGAGAGAAAAAAAAAAAAAAAAGCCAAATTCCAGAATTGCAAAGGGAATTTTAGCAGAGAATGATGGCAGAATTTTTGTCCGAGCACTCAGTACAGCACTTCTGATGATCACGCAAAAATAGTCCACATTCTGCAGTTAGGCTTTAATAGATACCACATGACTGATACTGCCTGAGAAAAAAAAATTATCTGCATGTGTTTATTTTCTTTTGGCTCATAACCATTTCTAAGATGAAGTTTTATTTTATTCTCTCTTGAAATTCATTTTGTTGCACAGGAGGTCATCTTTAAGTGTTAAAACCAACCATTTCCCCAGCTGTCCAGGACAAGGAAAAAGTGCAATTTGCACTTTTGAAGAAAATTATTGTGCACGGTGTACACATACAGCTCAGATCTGTAGTAGCATTATATAGTTCTTGCAGCTTAATGTCTAAAAAGTAACACAGGCAAATTGCCCTCATTTTTAAGAAAGCTGAATGCCATGTTTGAGATTTTTTAAATGAGCTAAGCATTGTCAGGGAACGGTGCTACAGCAGTAGTATATACTTTTAGTTTAATAATATTTCACACACTTTAAAAAATGCTTTTCAAAAAAAAAAAAAAAATCTTTCTGAGGGGGGTTGCCTCTCCTCTGAGCTGTACTCCATAATCTGCTTGCAAAGAAATCAGGACCCACAAGCTGTCCAGGCAGCCTCACAAGCACCAAAATTCTTCTCGCTCCAGCATCATATCTGTGGTGTTGGAGAACAGTTTGTTTGCCACATATGCTCTCTAAGCGTGAAGTCATTCAAATGAAATGAAAGACAGTCTAGGGCAGCTCATTCATTAATTTTCACAGCAGTTGGTGCCCTGTTGGCACTTCAAATTAACATAAGGAAAAGTTCAAGAGATTTAGCTTCATTTCAAATCATGTCTACTATGATTTTCAAGAAATGTTACAAATAGATTGGATTGCGTTAGTAAAAGCTAATTGCAGAGCAAAAGAGAAGAATATTAAATGCTAAGTACCCAAACTAATTTCAAAATAATGTAATTTTACCAGCTGAATCACTCCCTACGTGAAAGATCGCACTCAAGTAGCTTCAGCGGTGACTGTGCGTCACCGCACAAGGCTGAAGTCCCTAAAGATACTGGCTGTAAGCATTAAATGACAAACCAAAAAGAAAGGCCTTCAGCCCTGTTCATTACACAGCTCCAGGCTCTTCCAGCCTCCTCTGCAATTGGATCCAGGGTCTAAACAAACCTCCCCAGGCCTGCAGTTCTCATAAGTATAATAAACTCTTCAGGGTCACTGAAAAACTGCAGAGCTTTATGAACACGCAGAGCTCTTACGATGGGGTTGGAGTTTCCTGACAGTAGCCTTTGGCCATTCATTTGCAAAACTCCCACTAATTTTTTGTATTAAACTATCCTGCTCTGACAATGAAATAGGGAACTCACATTAGAAATCATCAAGTGTAATTGCAGCTCCACATTAATTTCTGCAGTGGTTGGTTTCTCTTCCTGTCCTTGTTGTGTTACTTTAAGATCTCAGACACAGAAGACTCATGAAATACACCCATTCAAGAAAATTAGCCATTTGCTGATGGAGAGAATTAAAACACACCAGTTCTATCTCAATAATGGAATATCCAATGCATCTTATGCCTTGCTTCCTTCCCCACCGTGGGGGGGAATTTCTGCATGAAGACAGTACATCTTCCAATGAACAACTTGATAATTTAAAAAAAAGCAGCAAAAGGTGATAACACTGGAGAAACTCAAAAATTGTAGCCAGGCATTATCCACTTACAAACCAGGGAGCTATTGACGAAGTTGGATAAGAGCTGACGAGAGGACTGAGGTGCAATTGCCTAGTTTAGACATTAGCAGTGCAGATGGCAGCACTTAAGTGTTTGCTTTCTATATAATACATTCTTCTATGCCATGGTTTATCTTTCATTGTGAAGGAATCAGAATTTTTCTCATTACCTATCTCATTTCCCAGTTTCACTAGTCCAGATGATATCCAGATTCAGGTATTTTGAATCCTACTCTCTGGTACACGGATGCTACTGAGAATCCAAAATGAGGCACTGGCACCTCTGACAGAGTGCACCGAAGGGATATTTATGAGGTAGGAGGAAAGGATGAAATCCATCAAGTTTCCAAAAAGACCTTACCTAAGGGCAGGCATGACCTATGTTGCAGTGGCACCGAATCAGTCAGGTCTGGGTGTGTGTTGACAAATAGACAAATTCTCACAGGAAAAAAGCATTTCTTGACATTTTTCTGACTTTATTTTTCTCTAAACAAGCATAACTTCATGCTGAAACAGCAGCAGCAAGAGCTGTAGAGTTTCTGTGATCAGGTGAATTCAAAGCTGAGTTAGATGGAGAAATGAAAATATCCAGTAGTACTTCAGAAATACTTTATGCCACAGAAGAGGGAGAAAACACCTGTAAGAAAGCCATTTTATGCTTGTTATATTCAAAGCATAGGAGGAACACTATAGCTACATTTCTGAGCTTTCAGAGCGGGACTGCTCTGGTTTGTTTTCAAAGTAGAAGCTGCACAAACAGAATCATTATAATATCTCAGTGTTTGCTATAACTGCAGATCCAAGGGGAAAAAAAGAATATAGAGAGGTACATTGCAGAGTATCGAATAAATGAGCTAAGGAGCAAGGCTTGGATAAAGAAGGAAAAATACACAGCTTAGAACATTTATGTCCACCCATAGTAAGAGCTAGCCATGAGGTTGCCTGAAATTAGTCTGAACGACATAAGCTGCTCCTCCCTTTCTATAATAATAATGTTATAATATAAAGCCTCCACTTCAGCTATCTGTGCTCACCTCCTCAGAGTAACACGGAGATGGTTCCTGTCATGAGGCACACATTTCCTTTCACCTTGTGACATAAAGTCTTGAAGAAATCAGTCTGTAGACCACCGTCTTTTCCTACTTACGGGCTTAGAGTCACAGAGCAGAGAGCAGAAGGGCCAGAAGTCAGGAAGAAGAAAGTGAGAGAGCTGATCACGGATTCCTGAGCTCAAAGCCAACAGAGCAAGTCTAAGTTCCTGCAATGGCTCAGAAGCAGAAAAGCTTGGAGATGATCAGTTACAGGGTCAACTTCAGAGGGTATAGTAACACAGTATGCTGTGTCTGCATCAGACCTAAGGTTCAGTCCTAGCCTGGCACATGTTTTAACTGCTGAAGTTATTTGTACTTCAGGCCTGGGTAACAAAATTCCTCCCTTCCAGGTCAGTGCTGTAAGACTGACAGAGCAAGCTCTACTTGAAACCTTCTGCACGTACACAGGAATAGCTTAAAGGCAGTTCCTTTCTCCTACATTTCTCTTGGGTCCTTAAAGATGCTTTTAGATTAATTCCCTCTGCTTCCTCACCAAGCACATTTATCTAGGGGCACTGTCTCATCCACAGGTTCACCATTACTCTTCTGACATTCATAAATTATCAAAGCACCAAAAAAGCTCTCTATAGAGACTCTATTCAAAGGTTCTGTGAACTTGTAGCTTGAGTGTTCTACAGGCACTCAAAAATACGCAGCAAGATGCCCCATCCACGGTGCAAAAGGCACCAATAATGAACAGTTTATTTAAGGGTCTTTCCCCTCTTTTGCCTCCTCCAGATCTTCGAACTTGGTCTGTGATTTCTTCAGAGGCCAAGGGGTTCTGAACAGGAGTTATTGTTTATCAGCAGTTTACTTGGGCATAACTACCCATGTCCATAATGATTTTGCAACATATCTGTAGGTTTGGTTTTTTTTTTTGATTGATTGAATGCAAACAGCCACAGCAACAAATTCTACCTGGGACACAGAATTGTTGGGATCGGTTGATTTGGGAAGCTATAGCCAGTAAGGCAGTGGAGTCATACCCGTACTACAAACTCAGCAGAGCTTCCACAGCTGACACAGGGGTGAAGCTTGTAGGTTTACAGTTCAGATAGCAGGTATGGATGAACTTCAGCAATACCCTATCCTTGAACTCAGCTATATTAACAGTCCAAGCCCAAAAATCTATAGTAGAGTATGCAAAACAATAAAACTATGCAATGGAATGATGGGATTATTTAAATGCAAATCCAGAGAATTAATTTCTGCACATATGATACAACATGCTGTGTGAGGTTTTAACTACCTTTCAAATAAATGTGAGAGACAAAATAAAATGGGACTGTAACGAAACTCTCATTGTCTCAAGCTGTTATCTCATAAATCTGAGCAAGCCAAGCAAAGTCATGTTAAATGAAAGGTTGGGGCTGAGGATCTCCAACTGCTGTCTGACATTTCAGCATTGCAGTTAAAGGTCTGCTCCTTCGGAGTGGCCTCTGTATTTTCCACATTAAGCATTGGGAATGTTTTTCAGTTACTTTTAAGATGGTTACAAAGTAATAAATAAAAAAGAATGAGCATAAGTATCAGACTAAGATTTGAAAATGTAGTATCTGACTTGATGCGTGCATGAAGTATTAAATTCATTACCTGTATAATGCTGAGAGACAAAGCATTGCTGTCAGTAATTTAGTCACAGATCAGAAAAGGGAATTAGGAATTATCACATCCAGAGAGGAAGAGACAGTGACTCACATCTCCCAGAAGATTTTTAAGAGCAATGGAAAAAAATCTTGAAGTGACAAATTACCACAGAGATCAATAGTTTCTTTAATTGCAGTTGTCTGCAAACAAATAATATATTTTGGCAAGTGCTTTTGTTGCTACCAGCAAACATGATAAAAGTAGTAGCAATAGCATAGTCTCAGGAAATGTGGCATTTGATGTATTTCACAAGTGTTTCAGTTTAAAGAGCATTTCATCAGAAGACAGTGAATTTGCTGATACCTAAATATTTTGCAGAACCATTTTGAGTTCCATATTTTGGGTAGTGAACAGGGTTTAATGTCAAAATAACTACAGGTTAGAAATTAACTTTACGAGACTTAATGAAAATGCAAAAGTGGGGTCCTAAACAATGTGCCTTCGTCTGATAAGCAGGATATGTCTGTCTAAAGTTCAAAATGATGGAATGTTAGTTTGGTCAGCAGACCACGAAGAACCGTTTAGAGTTGCCAGAAGAAACTAGGGGAAAGATAATTGTGGGGGTGGAGATAGCAACCACCAACTCACAGACCACCTACTCCAGTTATACCACCGACTTAAAAGAAAGAAGACCTAAACATGTAGAGTAATTTACACACCAGGCAAAGAGGTTTTGACCAACCATTAATAAAATTACAATGCATATGTATTAGGAAGTTGAATATGTTAATGCTTTGTGCATAAATAGTCGTTAATCTGAAAACTTGGTGTGCTCTCTTGGGACAGACACCCATCTCTATCAAGGAGATAATAAAAGGAAATAACTTCACTCTGTGTGTTGATTGGCTCTTTGCACACCTGGGGATGAAATCAGCTTTTGGGACAATGGGATGAGGATGGAATTTCTAAGAAAGCCACAACATCCTGAAAAAACCGTTAGCCTGCTACTGTCCTAATTCTGTACGTGATGCAATGCTTGGCAGACCAACACAACAATACCTTTAAGAATCTGGACCCATGACCTCACATCTCATTAATCAGAGGGTTTATGATGCAGACATCATATTCTGTACACCACACTCTTAATAAGCACACTACTGCAATTTCATAGTAGGCAGAGTCTCTAGGAAAACTGACCTTTTCCAGTCTTAGAAACATAGAATTATTTAGGTTGGAAAATACCTAAATTTTTATATTTAAGGTCACTGAGTCCAACCATTAACCCAACACTGCCAAGTCCACCACTAAACCCTGTCCCTGAGCTCCACATCTACATATCTTTTAAATAGCTCCAGAGATGGTGACTCCACCGCTTCCTGGGGCAGCCTGTTCCAGTGCCTGACAACCCTTTCGATGAAGAAATTTTTCCTAGTATCCAATCTAAACCTCCAGTGGCACAACTTGAGGACATTTCCTCTTGTCCTACCACTTGTTGTTTGGGAGAAGAGACCGACACCCACCTCACTACAACTTCCTTTCACATAGTTGTAGAGAGCGATAAGGTCTCCAGGCTGAACAACCACAGATCCCTCAGCCCTTGTTCATGAGGCTCATTGTCTAGACCCTTCACCAGCTTTGTTGCCCCTCTTTGGGCACGTTCCAGCACCTCAATGTTTTTCTCATAGTGGGGGGCCCAAAACCGAACACAACATTCAAGGTGCAGCCTCACCAGTGCCAAGTACAGGGGGAATAATGTTCTGTGCGGGCCTGAAATCCCTTTTTACCCTGAGGAAATGTCAATCAGCCAACATCAGAAGAAATTTAAGTGGGCTATGCTTTGTTCTGTGAGAGAGAATGGATTCATGTTTTTATCAAGAAGATGAAAAGAAGATCTAATTGTTGCAACTCCTTACACACAAACACTTTAGGAACACTGGGTATAAACAAAGCCATTTCCACAGCTCCAGAAAAAAATTGAGGGGTATGGGTTTTTTTCCCCCTAAGAAAGGTTTGGGTTTGGTGGGGTTTTTTACCTCTGAATAGAATGCACCAGGATGCATTGTAAGAAACTACGTCACACAATCAGAAGAGTCTTTGTATGCCCTGGCACTTCAATAACATTATTTTCATTATTATTAATTCTTTTCATCTAGTAAGAGCTGTGGGAAAGGTCCCATAATGGGTCTTCAAAAATAGCACTTTTAAATCCATCCTTGTTACTGGCAAGAACACAGAATTAATTCAGTTGCTGCCAGATTTATCAGAAATGTCGTGACTATCAGGAGAGCAGCTGGTGCAGTTTGGAAGTTTCAGTAAAACAATTTGATAGTATGAAAGATCACAGACCTTCAAATTTTAGCAAATGAAATTAAAAGCCAAATGGTTTTTCTTTGGAAAGAAAAGAATCACTTCATAAATAGACAGAAGGAAGAAGATATCATTTGAAATGGTTTTTGTCAGTTACAAAGACAACTCTGAATCCTACATAAGCAAAAAACTTGTAACTAGAACTGTTCATAGAAGAGGCATTTTAAAAAAGACTGCTTTACTAACACAGTGCAGTATGGGTCGGATTTTTTTCCCCGTTCTCACATCTTCTGAGCACAGATAAAAGTGGACTTAAGGACACTTATAGACAGCTATCTGTAGGTTTACACAGTTACGATGACACAACTATTATGAAATGGAGACATCACGACAGTAATGGAAAAAAGATAAATAAATGGAACAGATAAGAATAAGCATAAACATCTGATTGTAGTGCTGTAACACAGTAGCAGACCTTTCATACAAAAAGTGATGAGAAGATCTGTCTCCCAGTCCTAATGATGATAAGCAGAATGTTGGCACAGAAGACCTATGCAGGAGGAGCAAAAGCCTTTTGCAGCTTTGACAACAATTTGCATCCGTAATCATGAATAACTTTGCAAGGAATGCGCATTTAATGTGATAAATAATACTGCCACCTAACTTCCATCAGTAGCTTTCAATGTGTTTTTCTGATTATCCTGCCTGTCTTACAGATGGTGAAACAGAAGCAGTGCGAAGTGAAACTATTTGCCAAAGATTATCTAGGACACTAAAATCTCCTAAAACTCCAGACCATTGCCTTCTGCTTTCAGAGTACTCAGCACAGCGTGTTCCAACGCAGTGTTGTCGTTCCAACCAAGCTAGACTCACTGTTCCTCATTAGTTCTCTGCATTACAGAAATCACTGCACCTGTTTACAAAGTTATGGTGCCCTATGACTCACACAATCTCCTTTAAATAACGAAGTGAGGTATTTCATGGTTCAGATAACGATTTTTTGTCACTTCCTTTTCTTCCTCTCTTCCCATGGAATAAAGAGTGGGGATTTGACATTACCTGGCTAATGTGATTTTGTCCCTTCTATTTTAGCAAATTTCAAGAAACGACAGGCAGAAGGAAAAAGCATATATTTTCTTCTCTCTTCCTTAGAAAAATATCTGGAAATGTATTCATCCAGTGGTCACAAGATTTACACAGTCAACAGAATTCAATCGTATTCATTGCAGTGACACTGCAGAGGTAAGTAGAAGTAGTTGGCCCTAAAAAAGGGGCCAGAGAACTATACTCCTCTCTAATTTACCATAGAAGTTTACAGACACGTGACTTGGGGACAATGTTGTTCTTTTTATCACACGCCCCAGACACGGTCTTGACCTACAATAACTGTATACTCAATGCCAACAATTTTAAAAAGGTTGGTATAACCAGACAGTGGTGGCAGCAAAAAACAAAACAAGTCCCTGACTTTAGACAGGACAACGCCACACATACAGGCAGCAGCTAGAAAAGAAATGGAGAGGGAAAGGACGGGAACTGGGACCAAATACCAAGATCACGTTAGACAAACATGAGGTTATATGTGCTAGACAACCAAAACAAGTTGTCCCAAGATGACGACCAAACAACTCTCACCATGCACTATGGGCAGGCAGGAGCTGGTTCTTCTACCACTTACACCGATTTGCATCACCTGGAGAGCCTTCCTAATCCCAGCATTACCCTGTCCTGCTCTCCTCTCCATTCCACCTGCTTCCACACTTCAGCTCTCTTCCCTGCACTATTCAAAACCACACATAACGCCACTCACCTTAGCTCCTACCTACCTAAAGTGTTTTCAGCTCTCTCCCACATCTCCAGTGGGGTAAGGGCCTCAGTGCCTTCCAACACTTCCCACATCTGCTGTGTCACACAAAGGAAAGGACACAGCACGCTCGGCTTAAAGCCACTGTTGACCCGTCAAATCCTCCTGTTCAAATCAACCATAATCGGTACCTTTCTTGACTGGCTTTCAAGGCTTTATTTGACCTCACCCACCTGTGCAACCATTGATTTTCTTAAGGTTTGGAAGAATGTAATGTTTTTGCAGAAGTTTGTCAAATGATGTTTTCATCCTCGTAAGAAGTAGTACTTCAAAACTCCTTGTCTTTGCTATTGTTCATCACAGGAACATCTTCAAGCCAATGTTACACAGATTTAAACCATCCATTAAATCTTAAGCCATCCAGAAGTGCAACACTGGTTCCACTAAAGTACATGGAAAAGTTCAAAACAAGTTCAAGATAAGCAGATAACATACTGAAAGATTAATTTTATATTTTTTTCCAAGGGTAGCTAGACTTTTTTTCCATCTACTTCTCATTCTTTGCAGTATGCAAGAAAGCTTGCCATAATCATACACATAAGGATAGATTATATTTATTGCTTAATTATGAAAGAGTAATAATGAAAATGAAAAATAGCAATATAGATTTTCAGTCATATGATTCCAATGTTCCACTTTGCTAAAATGATGTAAAACACCTATCCTTATTAGCCAGGAATATGCTGAAACAGCATTAAAAAAAAAAAAAAAAAAGACAAAAATCCACAGCCAGGCAGTAAGCATAAGTGCCATGGACACATTTTACATTTTGCAATTAGACATTTCACTGCAAATAAGAGGACAAAAAATACACATTTCTGTCTCCATAACATTATACAATGCCCAAGTGTCTCAGACCAGCACTTGCTATATAGCATCAATCTTGGAGTAGCGTTTTGAGATCTCCAAATGAAAGCAGAGCTTACGACTGGACAAAAAGTATATTTTGTTTGTTCTTTGATTTGCTATTTATCTTTATTTGTGGTAAAAAGATGCAATTCCCTGTCTTCACAGTTGTATGAAATACTGTTTACATGAGTCAGGAACCAAAGCACTTCTTGTCCCTGTGTGAAATTGTAGCATCTAAGATGGTGCAGTCATTTGGTAATCTAAGCATCAGACACTACTGTGTTTAAATTACAGCAAATGTTGGCATTTTGATGGAGACAACTACACACATAAAAATCAAATTAAAACAGCAAATATTAAAGTAGCATTAAGGCTGGGAGTTTAATTAACTTCCCTGAAAGTCAGACTACTCAATACGTTGGAGATCCTAGGGCAGCTGAACATGTAAGGAGCAGAGAAAGTGAGACAGAGATAAGAGAGAGCAAAATCTCTAAATCAAGGTCACAGCACTGTATGGACACTGTATGGAAGTGACTATAAAACAGACACTGGAAACAAGATTTCCACCAATTTAACACCAAACAGCAGATGAATGAGGGATCTGCTGATTCCTGTTTTATTGGGGAGAAACAGCAGCTGGTTCAGGCAGGCACAGGAAGGTCAGGGAGCAGTCTCCAGGACCCTGGAAACAATGGCACAAGGAGACATAGCACCTGGAAATTTTTAGAGGCAGGGAGTAAAATGGCTTTACAAATCTTTTTGTTACTGGGGCTGTGATGGCAGGTGCTCTCCTCAGCAGTCATCTCTCTAACACACCATCTCTCTATTTACTTTAAGCACCTCTATGTTCCTTCAGTGCCATTGTCTATACACAGGAAAATAACTGCAGAAAAGTCCTCTCTGCTTCTGAAGTACCTTATCACAGCTCTCATTCACACTAAAAGATGTTTCTGGAGGCTGCAGAATCTGCCAAATGCTGGATTTTAAGAGGAAATTTTCATGGAGGGTTGTAAATTTAGAGAGGAAGGATAATGTAGCAAAAATTCCCAAATCATTCTGTTGAGCCAGAGAAGTGTTAAGGAAAGGGTTTATTATATTGCAAAGTACAGGTTTCTCCAAAGAGAGTCTTCTCCCTGCATCTCCCCTTTAAAGACCTAATTTAATGCTCTGGTCCTGTCCAAGCTTTATTTTTCTCATATCTCCCTTCCCTTTCTGATATTTTAAGATCAGAAGATCTTTGTGGTGTCTCAGGTGCTGCTGACCTCTCAAGAGACCATGCACCAGCTCTGCTCACAGACCTCAGCAGACTATGGAGTCCAGCAGACAAGGTGATAGGATCCTCCCAACACCCACCAACAGTGTAAGGATTTCACAAGGCACACAGCACTCTTTGGGCAATCTGTTGACATTGGGGTCCTTCCTCCCCCGCCCCCCCACCCCCCATATATGGCAGCAAACAGTTATTTGAACTGCTTGTGTCTAAAAGCCAACCTAGTCCATAGGACTGTATATGGAACTTCACCAAATGCTCTTAACTATCTGGTTAAATTGTTCCAGCTCTAGGAACCGCTTCTTTTTCCCTTTCTACCATATGTTTAAAACAGTGAGATATATGACGCTGGAGCTGTTGCCTCTGCATATGTCTACCCTGGAGCTAAAGATACAACTGCAACTCCCCCAAGTAGCTGTAAAACATCCACGTTGGGTACCAACAGCAACATATCCACAGTGACACAGAGCTCATTCTGGCTCACTGCCTTGAGTATACACCTTAAACCCTACACAGGTGTCTACAGAATTTCCTCAGCTCCTCGCTGCTGTGCTCAGTGCTTGCTGCACCACAACAAGCTGCTTTAAACCCTGCTTTGATGCATCATGCTTCTGCTCTGTCATGGAGGGACCCTCACTGCCTACCTAAAATTTTTATCCTTCGTATAACTGGAAAATAATGATTATAGGTGTCAGATTTTAAATGTTCCTTATCACTGTGTTATTAACGGGAGCACACATAGCATGAACGTCTGGGAAATTTATTGCTTACATTCATCCCCCTGTTTACTCTTTTAGTCTTAATTTAGCAGCAGAGATTGTTTATCAATATTTTAGACTCAGACTGGCTACACTGAAAAGGAAAGGGGATTTGAGCAGATGGCTGTCGCAAGCTGCATACCATAAGTGGTTAATGCACAGATATGCCTCTTGACGTACCACTGAACAAACACTTTTGCAAAATTATGTGCTGAAGAAGGCCAAGCTCAGGCTGTGCAATGGAAATTGTGACTCAGGTTCTAATTTAATTTTTCATTCTACGCTCTCCAGATTATTCCATAATCAAAGCAAAGGCATGAGCTACACTGGATCATGTTATGCAAGCACACATTTCAGTTCAATGCATTAATTTACTGGGAAGTTAGTTTGACCTTATGTCTATAACTGAAATCAGAAAAGTCCCAATGGCTTAAAAGAAAATAAAAATAATAAAAAAGCCACAAACAAGCACACCAGAAACTGCCTGAAAAGTAGCACTTTTGGTTTACAACATCATAAATTCTTATTAGCAGCTCAAGAGAAAACAATGGCAGTGGAGGCAGAACAGAAACAAGAGCTCCTCTCTCAGTCTCCTTCAGCATCAAGGAGCTGGCGTTAACATAGGCAAGGGTCACCTAGGGCAAATTTTTTTCTGATGAGGTCACTGCAAGGGCCTACCATGCTTTAATCTGTCCCTTAAAAAAGCTTAACCAGCCAGGAAAAGAGTAATTGTGTTAAAAATGCCCCAGGAAAGGTGAAGGGAAAGATGAGGTGCCTTGGAGCACTCCTTCACCTTGCTTTCAGTGGAGTAAAAAGATAAGTGCAGCCACAGAAAGGCTTTAGCACATCCAGGATTCCCTGGTGTCTCCAATATTCAAGCCCAAATTTCAGCTTTCCATAGGTATTTTAGCCCATTTTGAGGTAGAACAGCTCTTGGGCTGCTTTCTTCCAGGCCAAGGGCATTAGGTCCTTATAGCTACGACTGGCCTCCCACTTCAGCAGCGGCTGGGCCATGTTCTGCTTGCAGTCGATAGACTGGTATTTTGTTGTCAGTGCATCTTCTAGTCTCTTAATTATTTTTTTATTTATGGACAAGTATGAGGAATCTGATTGGTTTCCAGTTGTGCCATTCAGAGTCAGAAGTGCCACTAACAGAAGTCCTCAAAGTCAAGAGTATGACAGTTATGAGACTGATCCCTGCCTATAACTACCTGCCTTGTGAATAATTTTATTCCCTGGGGCTGTCAATCCTGACTCCTCTGTGAATATTAAAATATATTACAATAACTTAAAAAAAAAAGTGGTTTCAAAGTCATCTCTGAGATGAATATTACAAGAAAAGGAAAAGCGAGCATGAGACACCAGGGACACCTGTGCACTGTCCCATCAGAATTATGACTTTTATACCTCTGTTGCCCTTAGACTGAGATCAGGATTCTGCTACTGTACTGTGAAAACAAGGGTGGGAGGGCAAGGGTAGATACAGCTGAGAAAACTTTTCCAGGCCTCCTAGACAGTCCACGACTGACCCAATACTAGGACCAACCTGTCTGCATGCTATGCCTACCATTAACTTTTTTTTTTTTGCAATACTTTTTTTTAACATACACGTCTACAGAGCTCTTAAAAAATCTTGTTTAAGAGTTCTTTTTACTTAACACAACACTAACGATGCAAGCTGCAATCCAAGGACAATTTTACACTGAAGAAATAGGAAATTAAAGATTTAAATTTTTACTCTTTGAGCATCACTGTTGTACTAAACCCTGAATTGTGGCTGTTAGAAAAAAATGAACTTGGAAGTGAGGTATAAGGAGATGATTCAAGAGAATAAGGGCTTCTCTCGGTTTTATCTTTCAGTTTCCCTTGTGTAGCAAGATCTTTGGACGCATCTCTGATTTCCAGGAGAGGATCTAGATGCAAAGATCTGGAAAAGATCTGAAAAAATCTGGAAATTTTGCATGAAAAAATCTCTGTCCCAACAGAAGTACTGTTGCAGAGATTTTCAGTTTCTGGAATTTACATAATTTGAAGAATCTCTCACTTTTGTGTTCTTTTCATTTTTTTAGCAGCTGAAGTAGGATAATATACTACTATCATTCATATTTTCCAGATGGAAAGCTGAAACATTTAATCTTTAAGATCTCAGCAAGTTAAACAAAATCTGTTTTAATGGGAGCAGTGATTGTTAAATATTTTTATGGATCTGGAAAGAAATTAATCAGGTGATAATAGGCTCTGAAAGAGGGAATTTAAAGCCAAGGATCTGCAGTCTCTCTGGTCCTAACCACTCCATTTTTTTTGTCACCAGCCCATCACTTTCTGGAACAAGGTGTGAAGTTATTTTTTTAAGGCACTTAAAATAGACACTATCAGTTATCATCTTTTTCCATCATCTAATCTTTTCCCCTGTATCTCCCAAATTCCTGTCTGCTCTGACTGATGTTCACCTCCCAACTTTCTGCTTCTCTAATGACTTTTACGTTGGTTGTTTCAATTCGCGTTTTACTGCCAGATAAACCAACCCACTGTCTCTCGTTACTCATATCGTTATAGGCACAATACACTCAGCCTACAGAAAGTGTTTTTGTAACTAAATCTACATCTGGCACCATGCCATGTCTCTTCTACCTTTCCACACAGCAAGTCTGCACGTCACTGCGTGCTTTTGAGTAGGATACTACATGCACAAATATGAAATCACTGACCTTGAACTACAATTAGTACAGAACATAGCAGCCTCTCTGCTTAGTGAAGCAGGTCACTAAAAGCTCTCACTAACTTACTATAGGTCAGTGACAATTTTTGTCAAGCTTACAGTCTTTTATTCTTCAAACCAACGCACCCACTGGGCTGCACTTCTGGACCATCAAAGTGAACTGAATCACTCACCCAGAGATTACTCCTACAGCAACGACACCTTCAAAGCAAAAAAAAAAAAAAGCTAAAAACTGGCAAGTGTACGGATGAACAGTCCAAACCAAAATAAGAATATAATAGGGGGGAGGGATGGGAATAGAATATCCATATCCACTTAGTAACTAGTAGAAAATTTTGCAGACCACCTGTCTTTGATTTGAGGAAACTTCAATTTTTTGCATTTTAGGAGGCTCAGAATTTTTTATGTTCATTTTGAAAGTGAAGCAGCTGGGGCTGATCACAAGTCTTCTATTTCA
>NW_010141621.1:76374-96205 GCF_000699245.1 Pterocles gutturalis
AAGAATAATTTGGTGTAAATATTCAGATAATAACTGAGAGCTGTCAGTGAAAAATCACTTCCTGGAGCTTCAGTTATGCCACTTTTTTTCTCCAAAAAGGGCACTTTTTGGAACATTCAGAGTAATATTTTGACTACTGTTTAATGACAACTAATAACAACTATATGTCAGACTCAATTCTTAAAGTGAAGCTGCTGAAAACAAGCTTGCCAATACATGAATACAAACATAGAAACAAAAACGGATATAATTCATCAGATAATACATTTGTTCAGGATACAAACTCGTTTAGGCAGAAGAAACCTTCAGCTGCTGCCCTGTTAGCAGAACCAGATTAACTGCACAAGCGCATGGGCCATAAAGAGCAGAAAGCAGAGCAAAGGCTGGTTTATGTGTGTTTATATCTGAGATCTCATCTGAAGTTTCTGTGTAAAGGTGATGAACTGACAGTATGAAGTTCAGTCAAAGTTAAATACTGCCGTCAGCTCAGGTACCAGCAGTATGATTTTAACCTCTGGACTACCTCGGGATGGACACTTGGACTCATTTTTTCTAATGATCTTGAAACTTTCACGTAGGAGTAAGACGTAAATATTGAACAAACATAGCTTTAAAATCAATATGTGGCACGCATAACAGGAGTGGCACTTTTATCCTCATTCACAATCACAAACACCTACCTAAAATAATCTTAAAAGATGACTGGGGCCCTCTACTATAGTATTTTTCTTAACAACTGTCTGAAACTCAAACTCTTGTCTGAAAATCCATTGCCCTTTGGTCCATATAATACAATACTATGTTAACAAGAAATTAACACTATTTACTCTCATGTTTTTACCAAACCTGACATCATGCAAAGATTCTATGCACAAATGCACACAAGGCAGCAGTTGTGACAAGGGTCCTGCAAAACAGGTCTGTGCAACAGAATCTTTGCATTGCATCGCTTCATCTGCGCAAGCTCTGCTCAAGGTTTGAAGCGTGTACGTGAATGTGAAATACTGCATAACAGCCTAAGGGGAGGAAAACCACGATCATCACATGTCTGCTTATTTTCCTTAGGGATGCACTAGCAGGATAAGGTTAATTATGGTTCAGCTACCCAACACATGATGCCCTTGCAGCAGCAGGAACATTAAGCTATGCACCTGGACTGGGACTGTGCTTTTAACTTACTGAAGTCTGCAGAAGGTTTTCTGCTATGAAGACTGTTTATCATTCTGTCACTTGGTGGCTCTTCATTGGCATCTTCTCGATGCCATGAGAAGACACCCATGCTGGCTGTCCATCCCCAGCCCTGGCAGCTAGGAGTCACAGGAATTGTTACTCAGTTAATGAATATAATCAAGAACAAGATGAATGAGGATAGTTAAACACGATTACTTGCTACACTAACACTCTAATTCAAGATCATTTCAAATTAATGACATTGCAATGAACCATTTCCAAAACCAACAAACACAAGTCTCCTGGAAGTGGGAATCCTCCTGAATTGTGCTTATTTCACCATGTTTTGCAGGTGCTTGTGCAGGGGGAAAGGAACACATCCCCTAGCTTTGGAGGGGTTTCACCACAGAGGACATCTCACTGACGATCTGCTCCATTATGCTGTGTTTTCTGTTTTCCTGAGCTTTTTCTTGTGGGATGCTGTTGGTTGTATAGGTATGTCTGATATTACACTGTTAATTAGAGGTTCTCTAACAATGACTACTTCACCCCTCTCATACACAGAGCTGATTAACTTCTAGGTATGCATTGAACTAAAAGGCATATTAATGATCATTCTAAAAATTTATAATTCCATTATGTATTAACAATCATATATTTAATTGCAATAATCATGATGACATTGTGTGTGGGTGGCACTACAATTTAATAACTTTACATTTTTCAGCCATTATGATCTAAAGTTCAGCAACTCCCCTTCAATAATTGATCTAATTTCTGTGCTTTTCTTTAAAGGCAACTGCTAGATATTCTGCAGAAATTCTTCAATTCACAAAAGGAAGCTGCAAATTTAAACTAAATTTCTTTTTCAGATGAGATTCTTACCACACACAGAGATGAGATAGAAGGTCACTGAGTATAAACTGTGCAAGCTAAGGTAAAAAAAAAAAAAAACCAAAACCTTAGAAACATCCTTGCCTTTTATTGTTAGTCTACAGTATTTCTTTGATAGATCTTTCATGCAGTAAATGTTATTGATGTCTAGATACCTTATCTTGTTTCTGGCTTTTTGTTACAATCTCTAGTTTTCCTCTGTCTAGCTGCAAAACTACCACAACATCCTGCTAAAGGCATGCTTAAATGCTCGGCTGACCTAACATCAATACTTTTCGCTTCTGCTCCTCCTCCCACAAGATCTCCCTCTGATACTGTACCCGATCCTAATCCATCCTGTTCCATCTCTGAATATAAAATACCACAGGCAGTATCTCAGCAGGGACAAGGACGTTAAAGTTTGGCTCTCAGAAAAGCGAAGTATGTCATCAGTACCCAAATATACTTTTTTTTTTTGTAGTTAATAAAAAGATGCTAAAAATTACCAGAGTCGTCATCTTTTTTTACAATCAACATGAAATAGTCAAATTTGTATTAAAAGTTATCCTACATGCAACAGACAGATCTTCTAGCAGTGTCATCTTCTGACAGTCTAATACACAACTGCCCCCAGGAAGAACTAAAGGGAGGTGTCCTGAATGTGTAAAACAAAATTGGGATGGATTTCATGCATGTGAAGCCAGAAGCCAAATCCTGCCATCATTGTGTCTTTCTCTCCATTGTACAGTCAGTCGCCCCTTCTAAGGCCCTTTAGAGATTCCACCTTACCTAACACACTTCCAGCCCTGTCACTGCTTCATGTCCCTTTTTCCTTTTTTTCCTGCTGCTTCTCATACAACTTATGTGCCTCACTATTTACAGATCACTACTGGAATTCACACATTAAATATTTCATTATTCTTGTGACAACACTCAGCCTGAGGGAAGCAGCTGAGGTTATCCAATGTCTCTAAAGGAGTTTTCTGAGAAAGTTTCTTGAAATCAATGTTAATCCAGTTCTTGTTAGAATAGATGTTTGTGTGCACACACATTTGGTATCTATTCTGCTGTCAGTACTGTTCTTTGCATAAAGATCACACCCCACAAAAACACAATAACAGCATGTTATTGTTTCTGTTTTCGCTCCTAAGCAGAGAGAAGGGAATAAGTAACTAATTTTTTTCCATGGTTACATAAATCCTGACTGTCTTCAGAAATCCTTGCACAAGGTTATCTCAGGGACTTCCCCCAGAAAAGCCCATACAGTTTAATGGATTTTTTTTTTTTTTCCATGCTGCAAAGAACTGCAGAAACCACAAGCACTGCCATAGGGAGGATGTAATGCCATAGCAGCTCTAAGCGAGCAGTCCTGTGCAGAGGCTGATAGACCCATTGGCAAGGGACTGAGCCAAGAGTGGGGGCTGCAGGCAGAGAAGACCCTGCTCAGGAATGAGAGAAACCATCACTGGTGACAGTCTACAGGATCATACACAGAGGGTTTATCACACTGCTAGCTAGCAGCTAAAAACACTGTGAATCCACTACAGTACAGAGAGTGCAAGAACAGACAGACAATAAATCAAGAGGCCAGGATATAATCCTTACCTGCGTACTACCACCTCTGGACCGGGAGAAGATAGCATCTCCCAGGGGCTTGGAAAGGTTGATAATGTCTGTGATACCAGGACCTTACTCATGTATCTGGCCTTGTCAGATTCCTCACACTCTTACCCTAAATTAGCATTTCAACCTGACTTTAGAAAAAAAAGGTGAAAGCTATTTTTCCCAATGCTTATTCTTTAAAAATTTAAATTTTGTGACTAGCAATGAATAAAAGATTAGGCTAAATACCTGATCTGACAAGAAATTTTTTCTGACTTTTTTCTATTTAATATAAAAATAAATGCATAGGTGGTTTTTTAAGAAGAAAAATTACTCAGGTGCCTTGGAAACCTACTTCTTTAGAAACATGTAAAATGCCTATGTTAGCTTCAGAAATTAAATTCAGTTCTTTAAGTCACTTGGGCACATTTGAAAATGTTATCCTTGATCTAACTCTTGATAGAAAGAGATTGGTGTTTTCATCAAACGACCCTATTGAAATCAAACTTCTGCCAAATTCTCTATTTTGACAAAAAAGTATCTATTTTTCTCTGAAAAAAAGTATTTCAAATGACAGTTTTCATTTGCTCGATTAAACACACGTTATGGATTAATGCCAAGACAAAGACAGCTTTAGTTAGGCATCATGTCTCAAAGTTTTCCATTTTAGAGGATTGTTATATACAGTCCTTCCCATACATTTCCCTCAGTCATAATGATTCATTCATTTTCTATGTCTAATTTGAAAAGACTGAGAACTTAGGCAGTTTAAATCTGAGGGTACAAACAGATCCATAGCAAAAGAGTCCCTCTCCATATGAAGAGGTTGTTAAGTAATTGGCCATTTCTGCTCAAGTCATTGAAATGATTGTTCTTTACAGTTAGTACCCTGTGATTTCAGTTTACATAATTTTTCCATTTAATACAAGTAGAAGGTAATTTACCAAGGTGGCAAATAGTGTTCTGACTAGAAAAAATAAACATTTAGAGCTAAGACAAACTAAACCAATTATTAGTATAATCTTATTACCATGATAAATCTTCAGACAAAGTTCAGACTGGAGCCAGTAGCTTCTCTATATGATACTAGATTTAATTACACTTAGACCATTAAATGAAAAAGTCTGGGCTAGGCTGGGAGCTTGTGGATAACTAAGCAGTGGCCCAAGAGAGTTGACAGGAATTAATCTTGTCCTATTCTTCCTGCATTGGTTTGGTGAATGATGAAAAAGGGGGTTTGAAGGGGACAAAAGCACAAAAGGGACCTGTTCCTGCACTGTAATTACAGTTCCCAGCGTATATCATTTAGCATATTTCGTGTGCCTGGGACATGGGACCAAAGTCCCTTCCTGAGAGGGCATAACTGGCTGTTGTGGGTCACAGGTCTATACCATAATATAAACCCAAAGCTGCTCCTGAGCCAGCTCTGCACTGTAGCACACATCACTCAGGATGCTGAGCAAAGACCCAAATCACACCTAAGATAACCCAAAATCAATTTGTACAGAGTCCTCTGCTGACCAGGTAGAACTCTAACACCATTAGCTAAATGATTGTGTATTTTAAAACACTATATTGCACGCCAGTTTCTGGTGCTGTTGCAATCCTTGCCAGCCTTTTCCTCTAGTGTGTTGCACTTCTGGTAGCGCAAAGCTAGAGCGACACGGCTCAAAGACCTGCCCTGCAAAAGCAGATGCAAAGTGATCACCTGGCCCCAGGACTTGGGTGATGATGGGGGTGTCAAGGTCTGTAGCCCTCTCAGACCTGTTTTCTCACATACACTGCTGCCTACAGTAGCACCCACCTTAAAGTAATAAGCTGATCCTCTCCAATGTTTACAGGTTTTCTTTTAAAAGCCCTTGTGGCATTCAGATTCAGTGGGGACCTACTCTCATTTTGCAATTGTCTGGGATGGTGGCTCAGCACAGAGAAGAACTAGGAAGAATCTCTTTTTCGGCTAATCTCAGAACTGTAGAGACAAAGTGAACCGAACCCTGCCAGCCAGTAGCGGTGACTGATTTACCACAATCAAAAAACATACAAAAAAGTATGATCAACAAAAACAATGAGGAAAGAATATTGCACATGGGACTCGATACACAGCCTTAAGTAGTTGTAAAGTACAAAGAGACATGAAAACCTAGGACACCCACATCCTACATAACTCATGGAACACTTAGAACTCAAAAATACAGAAGCAAATCCAACCAGTTTTTGGAGTTTGCATCCAAGCGTATTCAAGCCTTGTCTACGACATGTTATCTATACTGGGAAACTTAACACCACATTTTACAGTCCAAGAAGGTATCTCTGGTTATCTAATGAAGTCAGTAGCATTTAACCCTTTCATTTCACTGCATTCTTGATCATGGGTGCTTTTTTATTAATATACATTGATGATTTCAAGATAAAATATTTTTCAAATAATCCAAGGTAATGTTTTGGATTTGTGCATACCTGTAGTTTTCCATTAGTGAGAGTCACTGAATGCAGATGGCACAATTTGCAGAAGTGTGGCCATTATAACTGCTGCAGAGCATATAAATTATGATACTGTACTTCATGGGAAATCAGTCGATACTGAAATTAACCACCTTCCTTATCACCTCACACTTTTAGCTTATCACATCATTGACTGACTGCTTATAATGCGTAACACTCATGGATTATTGTTATATATACAATTTAAAGTAATTATTAGGTCACTGACAATGAAATGACTTATTAAAACTAATAGCACATCTCTGTTTCTCCACGTTCAATTTAAGGAACTTCGCCATTCTCACTCCAGTCTAAACTGTCAATAAAGCTGTTTCCAAGTTGAAAATTCATTTTCATTTGTACACAGACTATGCATTTCCAAGGACAGAAACCCATTTCCATATTAGTCACAGGAACAAAATGATTTCTCATTCACTCTCAAGATTGTTAAAAAGAAGTGCTTTTAAAGTTGTGTGAAGATGGATTAAAAACATACATTAGCTTCCAAACTTAAAATGCAGTAATTTTATTTCTCTATTCCACAATCTGAGGCAGCATACCATTACAAGTGTAGAGTTTCAACAGATATATCTGAATTGCAATTACTATATTAAGAGGCAAATCTGGGCTCCAAGCAATTAGTGCATTAAGAGATGGATATAGACTATAAAGGTGGATATGCATAAAAGTTTAATTATAATTTTTTTCTTTTAAAAACATTACTGCAAAATACTCACTGACAACTTCCCAGACATCACTGAAATATTTTCCTGTTTTTCTGCTCTGCACAAGGAGAACACTAAAATCCTGAAAGTTGATATGCGACAATAAGAATCAAAGTGTCTCATTCCACAGAACCCCTTTAGCAGAGTTGCCCATCAATAAAAGCACTCCTTCACGCATACAATTCTCAAAATTCTCAACAGAAGCACTTCTAGGTCCACTGCCTTTTGCCGCTATCACTTACCTGTAAGCATTCCCTCAAGACTTTCGTGACAGCTTCAAGAGAAACCTCAACCACAACTCCTTCCACAGAGAATCACCCCTCCCCTTCCCTGCTCCCCCCTAGACAAGTCAATGGATGAGAAGACACCTTGATGCCTCTGTCTCACCCTGTGCCACCAATCCACCTCTGGAGAGACCAGCAAACCAAACCACCCTGCTTTTGTTCTCTCTTCCCCTCAGATGCCTTTAGCTATAGCTTCTAGAAGTACAGATGTTTTTCTTTGTCTTGGCTTCAACCAAGTTGACAGCCCTCCTGCAGCCCAGCAGGTCACCCCCAGCAGGGACCCCCTCCCGACTACCAGGACAGCCCATCCCATCATCCATCTTCCACCAGAGATCTCTGCAACTCTCAGGAGACAACCGATAACTGCTCCCTGGCAGCAGCTCACATGAGTTCCCAAGAAGTCCAAGCCAGCTGGCTTCCCCTGAGAAACCATTCACATGAGCTGTCATTGCCCTTCCTCCTTCTTCTGCCTATTGGCTTCTGCTGCCACCTCCTTCCAGGATGGGCTGATATGTCCCACAGGAGCTAGAGCTAGTTTATTTTTAAAAACAGTAATTAATCTGACGTTAACAGACTCAGCAGACACAGGCAATAATTTTCATGCCTATGTTGTTACTTTCTCACACAAAGAAGAATGTATGGGATCAGGAACATTATTTCTTGGCTATAGATTGATTATACAGATTAAAATGCAAGACAAGTCTTGCTTTCAAAACATATTGTCATTATTTTTAGCCAATTATACACACAAATTAAAGCAGAAGAAGAACTGTTTGGTTTTAAACATGCCAAATAATTTGCATGTTTCAACACTGCATTGGAATGAGCCAGGTAGGGTTTCTTTTGCTTCTACTATGACCAAATCACTTCTTAAGACTCAATAAATCAAGGCTGCTGTTTGTCTGCAAGATCAGGCTGAGTGACTTTATTTTTGGTGCACCAAGGACACTGAAAAAAATGGGAATGTAACACAACTATATGAAGTGCAAAGATAAGAACCAGATCAGAAAGATGTGCTATGATCAGGGCGATCGTGGAGACTGCAGTCAGCGTGCCATGGTGGAGCAGGGGCATATAGAGGAAGGGGCTCGAGTGGATTAGGCTGCAGACAGCTGTTACCAGACACTGTTAGACAAAACAGACCATACTATTTTTGCATGGAACAGCACTGGGCAAACCCACAGAGCTGTGTGCTCTTGCCCTGCAGGACACTAAGAACTGCCCTCCTGGGTAACACCAAAGTGAACACGATCCAGACTGGTGTTTCTGACAACTAATGAATAGAAACTGCTTAGGTAAAGAGTATAACCAAGAGAGCATGGATAACATCAGCATAACTCTCACATCCTCTGCCAAAAACCAGTTAATAGATTTGCTGAATTAGAAATATAAATAAGACTCATAATTTTAAATAGCCATTAATAGACTTATCCCTCATGAATTTATACAGACTTCTTAAATATAACTGTAGTTTTGACTTTCAGAACACCTTGCGGCAGTAAGATTAACAATAGAAGTAAAAATTTTCTAAGAAAAAAAAATTACTTCCTGTTTTTGGTTCTGAATCTGTGACTTAATAATTCCATTTTGTGTTCTTCCAATTACGAATCCATGCCCCAAAAGTGTTTAAAGACCTACTTATCTGCCACCTTCTGTTCTTCTCAATGTGTCACCTGGTAAGGAATTGGAGCAGATAGCCTGCAATAACCTGACAGTGCCACAGAAATAATCCTCATCCAGTTCCCTGAGATCACTACAATTAGATTAGTGTAAGAATTTGAATACCGTTTCTCAAGAAGTCAACATGAAAACTACCCTTAAGAACAAATTCTGGAGTCCTGAGTGCAGACAAGTTAAGATGTGTGCATTTGAGCTGCTAAAGCAGCACTCTTGTAAATAGCCAAAGGAGAATTTAGGAAATTTTCTGCTATAAACTGGCTGATGTCAAAAGAAAAGCTTTTCTAAAACTTCAGACACAAACCAGGCATAAAAAACCGCCACAGTTGATGAGCCTAATGCCAGTGAAGCGAACAAGAAACATATGAAGAGCAGCATAAGGCATAACTTACACTTATTATAATCCCATAATAACACCAGGCTGTTTAAAATGCGCTCTTTCAGTAGAACGACAGCCAATTCTACTTTTATGTAGGAATATTCATCCTCATCACTATTCATTTTTAAGCACTTAAAATGAAAACAAACAAAATCCAATTATTTTTTGAATCACGGTGGAACAAAAGGCCCCCTGCCAGGGCTTTAGTAGGTGAGGCACTCTTCAAACACAAAGGGAAGAGACCTCTTCCTTGAAGTTCTTACAAAAGTTGTTGAGAAAGCTGACGTGAAGGAGAGAAACAGAAAGTGAGACTGCAGTTCTTCAGTTCTTTTTATAGTGTTGAAAGCTGTTTACTAACTCACAACTATTCCTGGATATTTAGAACAGTCACTTCTGCTGCTGCCTATCTCAATAGGTAATCATTGGCCCAAAATTTCAACATATATATGTATGAGTCAGTTCACGCTTTTTCTCTGTGCTACAAATAATTTGCTTTGAATAGCACTTCTATAAAACTTATACTTTGTTGGCTGAGACAAATTATGTGGTATTTCTTAACCAAGTGACCATAAGGACCAAGAGGGACTCTGAATCAGACAAGTGGGACACAACAAGGTCATTCCCAGAGCATGTCCCTGCCCAGGTACACCAGATGTATGGTTACTTTAATCCTTAACTTAAGGATGCCATGGGTTTAGAGGCAGCATTCCCAACATCCCATGTATTAATAAATAAATAAATAAATCCTTTAACATCTACTGCTTTTGTCCAGTGTTGAAAAAATAAAACACAAAGCAAACACAAAGCAATAAAAGATGAAGTATAAAACTAAACCAAAGTATATTACAGTGGGTGTATTGGGACATCGTAAGAAAGGGCAAAGTCAGATCCAACAGGGCACTATGCAACTTCTAATTAAACTGTCATTTAAGAAAGACAACATTACTAATTTTTATCTGACATAACACTTGCAAATCGAAGTAAATCCAATCAACTAAACTGCAAATGTACTTTGAAGAGTCAGACTGACTGATAAAATCAAGTGCTGTCAAGTGACCTGAAAAAAAGGCAGACAGAAAATACCGTTGTAAGACTTTTTTTCTGAATTTGTCCATGAAAGCATATTCAAGGTTGTAACTCCCCCGTGAATCCACAATGCCATTAAGTTACAGCAGCATTACTGGCAAAATAGAATAGGAACTACAATTTCAGCAATACGTAAATCAGCAACACAACGTTTGAAGCAAGTAGCTGTCAGAAACTGCTTTCAAAGCCTCTTTCAGCCTTCCTGTCATTGACTTAATAAAGCAGGTGAGGCCATTGAGTAGCCAGGGTGCTGTGATGTGTTCATTTATGATTGCTCACCTTGATTCCACACCATTTAGCACCTCTCTGGACAGGGCATAAATAGACCAAAATATTTCTATAGATATAATAATAGTCTCATAGAAAAATCTGGGTAGTGTCTTTTGAGTCATGCAAATTCATTGCAGTCAACAGAAGTGAGCCAAAGTCATCCTTTATTTTAGGACTCGTCAATCACTGAACATGCACCAAGAGAGAGTTTGGGCCAATAACTTTAGGTATATGAGTCAATTCTGTTTCTGTTTTGAAAAAAAAGTACTGAACCAAAGACCATGGGATCCAACCAATATCTTGAAATTCTAATTGTTATTCAAGAAGCTGAGGGAACAGGGAAACAATGGGGTTTGTATAATTGCCATGTGTTGCTTCCAGCAGAAGCGGCAGAGAGACTTTGTTTCACATTTGGCTAAAAAAAAGAACTGCAGAAGCTCTAACAGCAGCCAACTGCAGTGGAACCACTAAAGTCTAAATTTTGTTTCTTGTATTTTCAGGACAATCAATGGAAAGCTGACTATTTTGTTCTGGGGTCAATAATTAAATGTATCCAGAGCTTTACTGATTTCTCAACTGAATTTACATTTTGCATCTTCCTTGTTTAGCTTCAGAATCACACAATAGGTAATTTTTTTTTTTTTCAAAATGCTGAAGTCACACACGTATTATAACATTAGTTGTTTCCTATGCAATCTATGCTTACACTCATGTTCTGGAAAAGTTGAATCACTGAGGAAACACAGTCAAACCTTTTATAACCAAGGACTTATATGTACAAAAAGTGTGTCTGGACAAATTCATGGACTGTGCCCTGACCTCATACTCTTGAGTTAATATTAGCATCTTCTTAATGGAGTACAACAGCAAATAAGATTTCATGGGCATTACCCAGGAGACACCTAATCTCTACTGGCATCATCAAGCAATTACAACGTTATAGCAACTCAACCAAGGGTGAGGAAAAGAGGCACAGAGGAACACAATTTACTGTAATTAATATTATGTTAATAACATGCATTTCACAAACTCACTGAAGCAGGAGCTATTACTTTATTCCTGGGATACAGGATTCAGTGCACAATGGTAGGTATTGGTGTGCAGTGTTGCAGGGCTTCACCTGGTAGGCAATGAAGGGACAGATCGCTATGGTCAGATGAGCAACTTGTTCTTGCTCACATTATAACTGTCACACTATTAAAACTTCTGCTCCTAAGTCTAAAGCAACAGTTCTGTTCGTGCTTGCATGGACAGATACTCCCCTCTGTCACTTCCAGGTAGCTGCCTGTTTTATTTGAAACAAACACGTGAAGGGCTATACTAACCACTACAACTGTAAATTTGTCCATGAGTAAAGTATGTTCCTCTGTATGCTCTCCTGTTTTTCAGGGGAAAATAAATCAGTCCTCTAACACAGGAACCTAATTTTCTAATTGGGACTAAGACACAGATATACAGATGGTTTCAGTTTGCTTCTCTTACATCCATACTATCCTGTAGCTCATTCATCAGTATTACTAAGATAATTAGTGGAAAATCCATCATTTTATAACTTAGAGGGACTGAAATGAGGGAGCCTCCATTCACCCTACTCGGCTCTCTTGCCAACATCCTAGCCAGCTCCTTCATTCTTCTTGCTTTTCAGCTCTTCTGCTCTTCAGCAGCACTTCTGAAACATTTCAGTCATATGTGTTCTTGGCACATTTCTTCTGGAAACAACTTCTAGATATATTTATTTCAGCATATTTCAGCTAAGATAACAATAGCAGGTAGAATTACTCTGCTTTTTGGGTAGCCTTACAGCTGTGCTGTTAACAGAGCTACAGCTTGTGGATAGGAAAGTCTACGCCAAGGACTTCCACTTGATTTTCTAAAATTCTCTTAAGTAAAATGGAAGATAAATTCCTAAACTAAGAAATAAGTTACAGCCATACATTAGATCTAGTGCAGAATAGGTGTCTGGCTGGGGCAGCAGACCAACAGTGGCCACAAAAGAGCCACAGCCTCACATCTGCAATGCTCGTGCCCAAAAGCTGCTCTCAACTGTGTTCTATATAGGAGATATATATATATATACACACACAAGGACATGCACATAATGTAAATGCTCTTAACTTTTAAAGACACATTACAGGTCTTCCTCATTACTTTGTCAACTGCTTATGAACAAGTCATGTTTTTTTTTCTTTAGATAATTAATACGGCTCACAGCTATAAATTGGCAAAGTTCATTTACTAGTCTGATTCTCAGCCAATATTTATCAGACACTTAAATTTCTAAGGTGAATTAAATCTTCTGCTAATCTGTTTGGTGATAAGTGGGAATTAGACAAGTTTTGATTTAAAAGAAAAACAGGCTGATTAATCAGAGGAGAAAATTATATTATATGTTAATTACTGTAACAAATTGATTCCACAGTTTTCTAAGTCGTGTATAGGACCAAATATTTGATTCCTTTTGTGCACAAGGCTTGAAGACTTTCATTAGCTAGCTTGAGAGAACACAGAAACACACACTTCAAAATCACTATTATAACCAGCCAATGTTCTTTCTAATGTAAAAAACATTATGCCTGATGTAATTTTAATTACAGAATTGTGTGCTTATATCACTACGCATTTTTACAGTACGCTAACAAAATGCAGCGTGCTATAGACCAGGAGTTTGCCCTGCAAACAATTACACACTCGAGTAGCCTTCCTCTTTGAAGTTCCACTTCAATAGCTTTAATGAGACAGGTCGTGTGAGCAAAATTCCTCTTACATATATTAGAAAATTTCTTTCCTTAGTACTTAACCTTCAGTTTTTGTTTGTTGGTTGGGTTTTTTTTCATCGGTAGCTGTTTTAAATTTCTGTTTGGGGGAGTTGTACCCCCCCCAAAATTTATTTTATTTATTTAGCTTTGCCTATTTTCAGTAAATCAACACAGACAGCAGACCTGTTTGAAACAGGATTTCCAAGGGAAAATATTTTTTTGCCTTTGTGTTTTAAAGCAATATCCTACTTCATAAGAAACCAAAATAAAACAATTACTTTGAGAAGAAAAATTAAAAACAGAAGCGTGAAATATCAAAAGATTAAGACTTCATTTTTATAATATTTCTTTATATCATTTCTCATTACTAAAAGATTCAATGTTAAAATTTCATTTTCTTAACATTGTTTGTTAGTTATATGGTTTCCACAAAGCTGAGTGAACTTGTATTTTAATTCTTCAGGACAAGCTGATGTCCCCGTTTCCCTTTTGACTTGACATCCAGCAGAGGCAAGACCTGAACACAACAGCTACTTCACCTCTCCTTCCCCCCTTTAGCCTGTTGACTTCACTACAGCAAGCATCCAGCAAATAACGAAAAATCCAGCTGCTAATCTCATCATACAGCAGAATAAATCTTGAGGTTACGTTCGAAGTGTCTAGACATCATCTTTGAGTGAGTGAAGAACATGGCTGGTTATTTCAACTCCCCTCTATCCTCCTAACCTGTGACTGAAGAGATGGGGCACAGCCACAAGGTGGTTGTGAGCAGTGGCCATGGAGTTCAGCCAGAGACATGTTGAGTCTGCCATGGTATTTGAACAAGACTTCTTCTGTATGAGAACAGCAGACTCAAACATCTTTTAAAAAAATAATAAAAGTCTGAGGACATGGCTCATGAAGCACATTTTCAGTTTGCACTAGAACATACACTCTCTTTAGTCAAGTCACTCAAAATCTACATGTAGCCACAGTCCTTAAATTGTTCACCATAACTTTCCCAAAATCCTTCCAGAAGGTCCAGCCTTGTGTCTGAAATATTCCTGTACCACTCCAACTAACCTCAGTAGGATGTGAACACTTACGTCTACAGAGAGTATGATATTTATATTCTAACTAAATTCAACATTTACAATGTCAGGCTATTTATTTACTGTTGCCCATAACTTAGAGTGCTTTAAAGGTGCTATTCTTTATCTTGCATTTCTGATGCCCTTTCCATTATTGCTTATTTATGGAAATAATTTGTGCCATCAAGAATTCTGTTCATCTTTAATAAAAGAGTCAGCTACTAAAATTACAACTATAAAGAGCGATCAGACTTGCTGACCTGTGACAGAGTGCACTCATAGGGAAAATAAATACTAGTTTTAAATTATAGTGTGTATATACAATGCAGGCTAGTATTTTTGTACAGCCTTGTATATTTATTTGTTGGAATAAACTTGAGCAGCACTTAGGGGCAGTTTATATTAGCCTCTAAGATAAAACATCTGGGCCAGCATTGCCAGAGGACCTGTCATACTGTGCCAGTTGTACAACTGGGTCTACACTGGACATCGCAAAAAACCAGCATTTTCCTTTTTCTCTGTCTGCCAAGGAGCAGAATTTATTTAGGGGTTCATGGAGTGGCAGCTGCTAGAGACACCAAACCATCAGCAGGGGAACACCTGCAGGACAAGACCCAGGCAACTCACAGAAGACTTTAGGGATCTTCAGGAAGCAGAAGAATTAGCCGAACAAGAAATTTGAAATTATTTTCCTAAAAATCTTTTCTGAGCAAAACAAAAGGTGGAGGGTGGACTGCCATCTTCGTGCAAAACTTGATGGAATTTCTGAGACTAAAAGCTGTAAGTTTTGATGATGGAATATCAGCCTTTTTTTCAGGTGAAGAAAAGACCTGAGGGGTCTTTATCAGCCAGAAAAAGGGTTAATCTCCAGTGGGCTAACTGGAACAACAAGGGAGATTTTAAACTAACAATATAAGGTCAAGCTGATAAAGTAAACAAATGAAACACAGAAGTCCAAGACTTCATGAGTAAGCTCAGCTGAAGTAGAAAGGAAAGACAAGAAACGCTTCAGTTACCACAGTATCAATGACAGGAATCTGCAAAACAGAGAAAGAGGAATTGAAAACTCACCCATGGGAAGAAATTTCATATAATTAGCCTTAGTGACACCAGATGGGATGGTTCACAGCATCACTGTAATTTTAAAAATCCTGTTCTATAGCCTACTTGAGGGCACAATGGCTGATAGAGATGGAAGTGTATATTAAAAGACATCATTACGTGTTTTACAGTTATTGATTACTGTGGAGTAGAGCACCTGGAATGAATACATAGCAGTGTTTCCAGCAGCAACCTCCTGAAAGAGAAACTGGTGTACTAAACGGGGCTGGAGAATGGGAGGAGCATCTCCTTCAGCACCTAACTACAGACACAGAAGAAAGCATCTAATAGGGGGCTTCAGTTTAAGATGCCTGGTGGAAGTTACCCATCCCTTGTAGTTTAAAAATTTGTGCAAGTTACTAAAAGTTATGCTCAAAGACTGACATTAAAATGAAGCAACCTAGTATTAGTCGTCTCCATATGTGGCCACCTCCTAAGGTAAAGAAGTATTTTTAATCATGGCACTGAAAGCTGAATTCGCTTGAGGACATATGATCACACAATACAATGCTTAATGTGAGCAGAGGAAGGTAGAAAAAAGTAGCAAACCATTAATAATTCAGAGACGTCTGAAATATAGCTATTCCAAATGAAAGGCGTGAAAACTGATGGATTCTTTGTTGCTCCACATTATCCTCTCTGGATGGGAATTGTTTTGAAAAACTAGTGGACTCCTACAAGGCATGCTGTATCTGAAGTATAGGAGTTAGAGGAAGATGGAATGGATGACACTGCCGTTCTTCCTTTCTGACCCCAGCTTACATCTGTGGAAAATGTCCAAGTTCAGAGAGTTGTATAAAACAGTCATCAGATCCAAGAGCAGGTCTAATGGGTCAAGAAAGGGGACATGGTACTTTCCAGGTTGTTCCTACAGAAAGTAAGTATGGTCTTCCTAACTCATATTTCACCACGGACACTCTCATCACCCAGTTGTGCCCAACACAGAGCAACTCCGGGACTGGCTTTGAAGGAAGAATCCAGGTCTGGGAACAGAGTTGAGAAAAATACTCCATTTATTACCATGTCATTGCATTGTCTAGTTTCATATGTTCATACCAGAATATTTCTGCTGTTAACATAAATCAGAGTTATACAGAATGCACTAACAGACACCTGCTATGTGTTCAGCCTTTCCAGTGTGTCTAATGACACATGTACATGGAATTGTAACTGGGAAACTTATTTACCCAGTAGCTTTTTTTAATAAATATATTCTCCTATGGTTATGTATCCTACATAGAATTTATAAGCAGAGAGAATAGCTGATGAGAAAAGCTATAAGCTCTTACATATTGTCCTGAATTGTAAAACATCCCAAGGGAACTCATCATGTAAAGATTGCTATGCACTATGAATAAAGCAACCAACACAGCACTTACTCTGTGCATTTCAGATTTGACAATCATCATCACTGGAAGTCTTAGCTTCACAAGAAAAAAATGCAGTTTGAGTTCTACAGTTCAAGCTTCTATGAATTCTGTTTGCTAAAACAAATAAATTCTCAGTCTAGTTTTCCAATATAATCCCCACAGTGAAAATTCAAATATAGTATTGCATAAAAATGTGTTTTGTGCCTATGCAGCATAAGTCCTAAAACCTATTATTATTGATTTCTTCTGTTCAACAGAATGAACTAAGTTACAGGAATGACTCTTAACTGGAAACCACAATGTTAAGGTCATTAAAACACCAGATTTCGCAAAGCAGATATTGCAGCAAAACCTACACAACTCTTGAGCATGTACTAGAGAGGTTATCTCCAAGATTCTTTTGAAATTAATTTAAAAGCAACCGTATTTCAATGTCAGCAACAGTGACTGGATATTCTGAGTGGGAAAAAAAATAAATTCCATTAGAATTTGAGTTCCTCACAAGCATCAAGTTCTAGGGCTTTTTGCTCCTTTGTCAGTCCATCTCTGTTATCCCTGTAGTGATAACAGTCAGCATTCCATAAGGTAGTGATAACAACAGGCATTCCATAAGGTATTTTTGTGGGTTATTGACTGACAAGACATGCACAGTCTTTCCCTTTGACCACTAACCCATCTAGGCAGAACACAAAACAATTACAGGGCTGATATACAATAGAGCACTTCAGTTGGAAGATTCCTACAACAATCTTCTAATTACAGCTGTCCTCCTTTTAACTCACTGTCTCACATACTGCCAGCATATAGTTTAGCCTGAGCTGGAAACTGTAACTGAGAATATTGACCCATACTGAAGTAGAGCAGCGTAGAGCTCAGTTTAGTATCTATCTCTGTGTGGCCTTACAACCACCGAGACTGAACCCTGAGGGACACCGGCTGTCCCTTCTATGTTTGCACAGCCCCTGCCACTACCATCTGCATCAGTAGGCTCCTCCCTAATAATACTACAACAAGTATTTCCACTTCTATCCAAAACAGAATATCAGCCCCTTAGATTAATTAAAGTCTGAGCACAGGGTTGTAACACAGTACGTAACCCAGTCCTAATAAATAGCATTTTCTTGTTCTCACAAAGAATGTGATCTTATTGTTGAAGTCCTTCTATTATTCAATAAAAATACAAATATGCTGGCCAAAATTTAGTAAAGTAGCAACAGAGGAACACCTATACCACCTGAGCTGGCCAGAAAAGCTGTCCTAGGAAGACAAAAGTCTTTTTCTGGAGAAAGATCTGATTGCAGGAAGGATTCCTTGAACAGTCTGTCTATAACCATCTCTTATGAGTGTGATTTCAGGAAGCGAATAGGAAAAATATAATTCAATAAGCGGAAAACATCTAAAATGAAAGCAACACTTAAAATCTGCTTGAGACAGACTTTTTGTTTTACCCACATTTAAAAATGTTTTAGAAAACAAAGTCCTTTCGTTGGAAGTTGGAACAGAGGAGAGCAAATACAAGAAAGAGGAGCAAATGTTCTTAACTCAAATTACAAAAAGGGAACTTGGGCAATGAGGAGATTAAATTACTCAAGATGAGAGAAAAGTCTGTGGTTTAGTAAGAAACTGTCATTTAAGATTTCCCAGGTCCTAAGCTGATGTCATAACTATATTCCATCTGTTGGAGCTTTTTGATAAATACAGAGTTTGAGAGTGGCTTCAAGCACTGGATGTTATATTAAACTAATCTGCCACAGTTTTATACTACTGCCATTTTAGATAAGGGAAATTAAGTGGAAATATAAGCATATTCAGATTTCCAAAGGGTACTTTGATGAGATTTCACATTCAAGATTGCTTAGCAAATTGGGAACCACCAGGTTAATTAGGACATTTAGCTCGACAGGCAATGACTCAAGAGCAGGAAGGAATGTGTTAGCAATTCAGAAAACACTGGAAAGTACAGGAATCATTTGAAAAAGTCTAGAAAGGAAAAAGAAAAAAAATACATAACAAGCCACACCAACTTATCAAGGGAAAAGCATTGAAGAAATGTTTGTTTAGGTTTTTATTGGGTTTTTTTTTCCTATTATAGGGTGTAATGCCATGTAGCTAGAGAAGTTGTGTAGAGAACTAGCAGCCAGCCCTAGGACAAGGAGGAATGGGTTGCCCCACCTCCCTCCCTCCTAAATCATAGAAGGAGGAGTAATGGGGCACATCCTGGGGCAGTCACCACTCTCTCTCACCCTGTGCAGTCATCTGGATGAAATACGCAAGTGGGAGTACTACCAAATCCTTAAGTGTAGATATTACTGGTTCAGCATCATTGGAGGATGCGCTCCATCTTCATTGGGGATTACATGGAAGCAACAGGCTTGAGCCACAGAAAGGAAACATTTAGGCTGGCCATCAGGAAAACAGCCTGAGATACAGTCTGGTCATCAGTGGAAACTTAAGAACTAGTTGGTTAGCCATTTCCTAAGAACAGTTGATTCTTCCAAGATTTAAGAAGAAAATAAATTACAGGGAAGATCTCCTTTCCTACTTCATTTTCTCCAGTTCAGTCAGAGTGGCTGGCATAACCCACATGAGGTTTCTGTCCCTACTCCCTACAAATGGCCAGTAGAGAAAAATAGGATTCTAAAGGGTATAGCTTAGAGCCTTTTTGGCTTTTGTTCTGAAGCACTTTCCGAAGAGCCTTTGTCTCTCTTTTGACTGCAAGGAGCCTGGGGAGATGAATTGTCTAATTTAGGATATGCTTGAATTTAAGCAGCGTGAATACTGCACTGCTGCTCTACCTGGATCAACAGGGCTTGTGTCTGTGGCAAATGAGAAGCATTTATACTTCTATATTATAAATTTCACTGAAGTTAAAAAGGAAAGACATTGTCACTACAGAGGCAAGAAAGCATAAGCCTTACTACTGGAGAGCTTGTCCCAAATCTGCATGAACTACTGAACTCTAAAGACCCAAACAGATTGTAAGTATC
>NW_010141621.1:96237-116203 GCF_000699245.1 Pterocles gutturalis
GTGGAAATTAATTTAGAAACAAACGACCAATCACCCCATGCACTAATCAAAAAAGGTTTGAAAGGTCTTGTGAGAAAATAGTAAAAACTAGCAGTCAGACACCCTACTGCAGTTTTGTTAACGTTGCGGTGTTTCTAACAGCAGAAGAGTAGCACAGCTGTCAGATCCCTGGCATCCTGGACACACCACTGTTACTGGCTTAGCACCATATCACATCAAAACTTTAGAGACTCTGAAGAACATAAAGTGGGAAAGTTATCTAAAGGAGATAGATATTTTCTTTTTGGGAGGAAAAAAATCCAAAACCCTGATCTGTCCTGACATGAAAGACCTATTTAAACAGTAGAAAAAGAAATAATTAAAAAGGTCAAAAGAAAGAGATCATCAGATGGTGTCAACTGGCAGAATTCCATTCGATTTAAAAGTAACTGCACCGATTTATGCTAAATGAAGATTTTTCTGGCCCTAAAAATGTTTCATTAAAAAATGTCTGTTCTTAAAAAGAAAGAAGGTCAGCCAGTTAGGACTGGTCACTATACTGCATACACAGAAAACAAAAAACTTGGAATACAACTGAGGCAAGAAAAATTCAAGATATTCCTCTTTAACTGTTGACAAATACTGTTAGTTACACCTTGATAACGAGACAGAGGGAAAAAGAAGGAAAATAAAGGAAAAAAGAAAAAAATACAGCCAAGAATATAAAAAAAATTTACAATAATAATACAAAAATCCTATAAACATTTACAAACCTAATACAACTACAATTATTTGATATGTTTAGATTTTATTCGTCATGACTCAAATTTCTCCCTGCCTATTTTCTGGTATTTTCAAATATCCACAGTATCAGTTGTATCTTCCTTTTACTGAATTCTCCAGTAAAAATCCTTAGGGCCTCTAGTAGAAAGAATTTATGCTGAACACATCTGAAAGATATTCCCCTGGCAGAAAAAGCTTTGTTTCCTAAGGGTATTCCTCAGTTAGCATTTGTCATCCTCTTTTTGGAGTTCTCTTTTCTTCCAGGAATACTTACTGCAGGCCAAGATCTTTCCGTTCATGTTTATTACAAATACCAACAGACTGTGTTTATTCTCTATCACGGCTCTTCTGAGATAATCCAAAAAAAAGAGAATAGGTTTTGGAAGAATAAATCCCTTTGGTTGCTGGCCTATCAAAGAGAATTCTTCCTGAATTATATATAACACCCACTATTACTTGCTCTGTGTTTTGGACAGATACCCATAAGTAAGGCATATTTGAAACTGGCTTTCTGTGATCACTTTGCTCATACTCTGTTTCCAGTTGAATACCACTAAATAACCGTGTCTTTACAGCTTTTACCTTTTTTAAGCTATTTTCAACATTGCATAATAAGTAATTCGATACTAAGACATCAGACTAGAGACATTTTCTTTCCTCATATTAGTTAAAGGCCCACCAAAAGCAAAGTACAAATCTGTTGAACGGAATTGTAACCTTTTCATTTTCAAATGAACCAACTGATCATGGACAACGATCAGGAAAACCAATACTGCTGGGCTCCTACTCCTCTACTTGTACCGCACCTTTCACCCACCAGTGACAAAAGACTGTAAGGACAGCAGGTGCTATTAGCACCATTTCACATATAAAAAAACTAAGCAACAAGAACACCAAAATTATTTGCACAAGTAGGGCAGAGCCAGACATTGACACCAATATCTTCACTCCCAGCTTTATGCCGCATGATACTTATCTTCTAACTTTCTCTTTATTGCATCCTAAAGCTCCATCACAGCATGCTGGTGAAAATCAGCATATACCACCTCATGCTTATTAGGACTCCCAAGGCCATACAAATGGTTAGTAAGTTAAAGACTTTAATCTTTAATTCACTAACTACTAACTAGAATAGATGGGTAGCTCTGGGACAGACAGACTTTTTAGTCCTTTTCTTTTTTTCTTTTGTCCTTTGTTCTATCATCTCAGCCTGCCTTGGTGGATGGGATAACCAACTATGGTAGGCAAAAGAATGTCATTTTCTTGATCACGTATTTTAAAATAGATTAGATTTTTTAAAACTTGGAATACCCCAAAACAGCTACATATAAGTCCCTTCCCATTTGTCCCCCGCTCCTCTCCCCACCCCCCGCCCAGCCCTTGTTAAATGAATCCTGATAGAAAGCCCTCTCCCCTAGAAAGTCTTTTTGCATAGAGAGATGCTCTTTGTCCTGGCCACCAATGGATATGTGCAATGGCCTTGGGCTTCAAGCCACAGGACTTTGGAAGCTATACAAGACATTTGCTATCCTTTTCACTGAATTTCCATCTAAGCTGAAGACGTTATTTGTCTTTCAGAGTAAATTCTACTGAGAAATATCTAATTCCACCCAAAACAAGACTCATGAAAATCCTTTGTGTATGAAAGAAATTAAATAGGGATATTTTTGTGCCTATGCAACCAAAGTGTCAATTCAGCATAAGAAAAGCGTCTGTCTGTGACAGGAAAGATTCCTAGGACTGATTTTATTTTCTGTGCTCAGGAGTATCCAAAAGACTAATCATAACTATGCCTGTATGAGCTGACAGACTGCAACAATATTTGTCTCAGTTGATTACTTATCTTTGCCATGGCTCCTATTACCGGTTTTCCTGGCTCTGTCTGCCTGCCTTCCTTTCGAGATTTATTTTTTTTCCCCTCCAAGATCTACACTCACCACTGGGGTTTTGGTTTGGTTTTTGTTTGTGGGTTTGGTTTGGGGTTTTGTTTGTTGGTTTGTTTTGGGTTTTATTTTGTTTTTTCTCCAACAAATCCATCAGAGTCTGAGAGCAGACTTGTTGAAACCAGACAAAGTGACAACTGAGAGTTGAAGTCCACAGACAAATGCACTAACAAGATGTGACTTTGATATGTTAGATATAACCAACAGTTTAAGACTGATAGGAGAATTACTTTGACAACAACCAAAACTCACCGGCCCAATTTCAAGATAAATCAGAGTTTACACACAAAACAAATTTTTGACATACTTTTGTGCTTTATATTTTTTATTTTCTGCAGAGGAAGAGAAATATCCAGAGATGTTTTTTTCTAGCATTTGTTTTATTTAGTGCATGCCTTGATCTTCAAAAAGAGAGGGAAATGATACTCTGAATTCAAAAGCCACCCCAAGCATTTTCTGTCTGGTCATGTCAGTGAGGACTTGCCCCAGGTGAGAAACTGATGTTGGGTGGAAGTCAGTGTGGGCTCTGTCGGGCCTCATTTCAGCTGCTGTTCACCTTGTTGGAAAACTTGGCATGAGTTTCTCTCTGCTGAATCTTTGCATTGCTTCTTGCACGCATTTCAAAACATTTTTGTGTATCCTGTGTTATTTATTTGTCTACACTGGGATTGAATGAGTCATTCATAATGAAAATTGCACCAATGGGATTTCAGCTGGTTTTCTGTTTGCAAATTGCCTGTGAACAAATTGCAGAAGCCTTCAATGAATTTATTATTCAGAAGTATTGACAATTTTTCATGTGAGTAATTAATCGGATTTGCAAGCTGCTTGCAAATATTTCACTCAAGTTATTATGCATTCCCTGCTCTGCTGGTTAGTTCTGAAAATTATATTGTACTACTTCTACTCTTTTATTGGGTCTTTTAAGTATGGTAGACTCAACATCAGCTAACTTGAAAAGTATGCATCTAGCCATGAAAATAAATTCCAAATTATGTACTTGAACATCAAAAGTGAAATCCACAGCTGAGAACTGGGATTCTCTTTCCATTTCAGAGCATACTGCAGTATTTGAGCTTAATACTGTGTTTCCACTAATCTTCACATTGCTACTTTTCCACACTGTCACAGAGAGAAGCTCCTAGAATTACGGGGGTGTAGCCAAGGCAAAGTCATCTTAAGGTTCAAATACGTATTTGCTATTGCTGTCCTGTGCTAACTCTCCCCTTTGTTTTCAACACCTAAGCAAGTATGTGAATATGTAATTCATACCATTCAACTGCTTTTGTTCTTCCTGGATGGTTAATGAATATGTTAAACAGACAATTTATTTTTCTTAGAATTTTTAGAACCTATGTTTCATTTCTCACAGCTAAATCAATTTGTTTTTTCTTCAACTAACTTCATTGTTGAATGTTTGCTAAAATCAGGGAATGTTATCTGTCACATATCTTAAAATCAGTGATTTTAACTATTTAATTATAAAATTCATCATGTTGTTTGCAGTTATTTGGTCTTCACAAAAGCTAAACTTTTCATAAAATGTCTTCATAACACTCAAGTAAAAGTAACAGCCAAATTAATAAGAACTTAAAGAGTTATTCTAGCCAAAATGAAGAAGAGATCACACCTCTGAAAAAAAGATACAGATGCTCTGTCCTCGGACAAAAAGTGACATTCTCTTTCCTTCCCCAACAAAAAACAGCCCGCTCCTCACACTCACAAAGAGGTGCAAGCTGTGGCACCTTCGATCTGCCTTTCTGCTCTTCCAGTCTAATCTTATCCAGGTTTCCTCAAAGACCCAGAGATTCAACACCAAGTCACCACCACTAAGTTTCACCCAAGTGCAGTGTATCTCAGGCAGAAGTAGCCTAGTTGTGCTCAAATCTTGATATTTTAGTTTAGGAACTGTCAGTCTAATTAATTCATTTGTACATTTCCTGGATATTTTTGAACTCTGTTAAAGTCACACAATCTGTTTTATTGAAAGCATTCTTCATCTGTCCCGCAGAGCCTGCTTACACCTCAGCATCCGCAGTATTACGAACACCACTACCAACATCCCTCCAATGGCTTCTCTGATTTTCAGACATCATTGACAGACCCTATATTTTGGAAATAGAAGATGAATCCTCAGAAGACAACTACGTGGTTTTCTCCTGCAGCACCTTAGTTGTGGGGAAAGTTTGAACTAGCAGGATCCTGACCTGTTAGAGCAGGTGTATGCCAGACTATTCTTTATAATAAAACCAAATAACCAAATTAATTTATCTGAAAGACCTAGAGCAGGAGTGTAAGGGGAACAAAAATATGCCTAACTCAGAATTAGTCCCACTGATAATTTTTGCAATTCAGAAGAGATATAACAGAGGAGAAAGATCATTTTTCCTTCCACATAAATACTTTTAAAGTCACTGGCGTCTGGAAGCGTTTCTTGCATATGATTGTAGGCAGTCTGGGGAGCCCATAAAAATAGAAGTTAGTCATAAATAATTTTCTAAATTGTACAAGGACAATGAAGATGGAGAATTAGATTTAATAAGCACTACACTGAGGCTTCTTCATAGAACAATACCCCTACTTTATAACTGAAAACATCTCATACCAGCAGAACTAATGAAATCCAGTTTCCCATGCATTTGTATTCCTCATTGTTACACAACCCCACAACGTCAGACTCCACACTCTCCCCCTGCCGCCAGCAGCACCCCATTTCCCTCTCCCCAGCTCACATGCCACCCCCCCACCCCCCCCAACACCCTTTCTACCCATTTAGCATCCTCCAATTTCACCAAGAGATCCCGTTTGCCAGCAGGGTGAGGGCAAACCTGGCTCAGGGCTGTGCAAGACCATCGCTGCACACAGGCACAACCAGACCCAGACACAGCCTCACTGCGGGGAGCAGTCCTTTCAAACTCTGACAGCAAACTGCCAAAACTTGGGGGAACTTACCTGTCTTTGAGACTCTTCCCTCTGTGTCAAAAATGGATGAGTGTTCAATGGTTAGGAGGAATGACAGAGCTGGTGATCAAAAGTAAGCCTTATTGTCTTTCGAAAATCTTTTTAAAAAAAAGATAAAAACTAGATATTAGCACAAAAAAAAAATGCCTAGATTTTGCAGCTCATTGACCCAAATTTCAAGTTGCATTGCTGAACAGTGCAAACATTAGAAGCACAGGGAAGTGACAATTTCAGAGCAGGAAGACAAAAAAAACCATTGAGTCGGCCAAAATCAGAATAGCTATATTGTGGCTGAAGTTATCCAACAGCTTCATAGCCAGCAGCTTATCAGAATGTGGAAACAGACAAATACATGAGAAAGGCATGAGTTCATGTATGTCAGTGCCACAGGAAGCTAGGCTTGAGTGAAACCTAGTGTTTCACTCAGAAGTGGAGCATGAGAAGAGCTTACCAAAGAGGACATGTAGAGAAGGGGCAAATTGGACCCCATTAGTTGATAGAGAGAGACTTTTCCAGCATATTTCTTGTCTTCGGAGAGAACATAACAAGACAGGATGACTAGAAGCTGGAATTCAGACTGAAAATAAACCATGGGATTTAAACCCACCTTCTGAAATATTTAAATAAATGGTGGATTACTTCCAGGGATGTAATCTCTTATCCAGGAATGAGGTTGGGTGATCTGGTGCAACAGTCACTGCTTGACATCGTGTGCTACATGAAGCTGGGATGATCACAGCCTGGCCTTCAGAACTTGGAATTTATTCCTCTATAAATCTGTTGATACAGGCACACATGAAAAAATTTCTTTTGTACCTTCTAGCACAAAAGAGCAATATCTGTCATGAGATGTACTTATTTTGTTTGAAGAGTCAGAAAGGTAAAGGCAAAGTCAAAGATCATGGCATGGAAAACCAAAGTTATCTGAGGCTCAGTTCTAACGGAGAGTTACCCTAACAGAAACACAGAAGGATGCACAGTTTGCCTGGAAAACAGATGAAATTGTTGAACGAGATGAGCAGGGACACAACAGAAAACACACAAAGGGAATTCATATTCTGAAGCTTGTAATCTTTTGTATATACACACATGAGGAAAGCCAAATGGAAACTTCAATAAAGAGTAATTTCAACTAAAGCTTTTGAAAAAATGTCTTTTTCTTTAATCCAAATTTTGGGGTTTTTTTATTTTTTCTCACCCTTAAATAGAAACTGTGTTTGACTAAAAATAGTCAAAAATTTGCATTTCTGTTGTCTTTTGTTTTGAGGTTGTTGTCCACATATTTACCTTTCTTTTCTGAAGTTATTTAAAACATGGGACTCTGGGGAGTGGGGAAATACAGGTTTCAAGTGTCAGTTTTCCAAAAGAAATCAATTCAAGAGAGAATTAAATGCTGAAGGTGTTACGTTCTCCCCGAAAGCAGCAAGAGGGGTGAGTTCACAGGGCTGTGTCAACCCTTCTGCTGTGAAATCCAGACTGATGAAACCAGCTCTCTGCAGAGCTCAGGATCACCGGGAGGAAAATGCAGGGGCACCCAGACCGCCAAAGCACAGTGTGGAAATACAAGTAGTCTGAATGTAGAAGATTGCTTTGGGCCCCAGTAAATGCCAGCAATTCACTTCTAACAAGGGCCTGGGACCCTCTGCTCCTTCCTTCCCAAGCAGAGGTATTGTATTAGGGCACATTAAAGGGGGGTTCTGTGAGAACAGAGATGTGAATTTGAATTTCCCCTCTGGATTTGGATCAATGTCTGCCCTTTCAGGGTGACACACATGGAACTAATGCCTGGTCATTCAGGCTAGGAAATCAAAGCCATCACCACATTGCTTTTTGCTGACTCCTGGGAGTGGTGAGGTCCCGATGTTACCCTGATGAGCCAGGACAGGCCTTTGACTTGACCACCACTTTCAGGGTAACTCCCTTTCCTAAATAGATCCTGTTTTCTCCTGATTTCATATTAATTGGATCTAAAACCCTTACATAAAATGATAATCAAAAATAAAACATACTACACACTACAAATAGTGCAGTATTAGAAGATTGAATATAAGCACAAAGAAAAAAGTCATTTGCACTTATGAAGATATCCAGCACTAGGCTAGTTGTTTACTTTGTGTGAAGGAAAATAACATTTGTCCACTTAATTCCTGTGGTAACAGTATAGCAAAAAAATTGCTACTTAATGACATTTTTAAATCACTTAAACCATTTTATTACTACCTAACAATTCTATATTTGATTGCTTAGGGAGCATTATTCCAATTTATTCTCTGAATGCTGAATACCATTTTTAAAAAGCTTTTATTTCCCTATTGGTATTCATATTCTTATGTGTTGATTTTCTTATGTATTGATTTTTCTCTAACAGAAAATTAATAAAGGATTATTCCCTTTCAATTATAGTCTATACAGTAATATGAAAATTGAAGGCTTGGCACAACTAAAAAGCCTGCAGTAAAAGAAAGCCAAGCGTTGCAATAGTGGGAGTAGATAATACACAAATATTTAGATGAAAAGGAAGCATCTTATTTAATTTGGACTGGTTAATAACTACATGTCTTAATGCATTCTCAAGACAAATTCCCACTGAAGATCTGCACCAATATTAGGTTAGACAGCAACATAATAAACACTAGAAAAAAATAAACAGCTTACAAGCCTAGATAACAGTTTTGTACATAAAAATTTCTGTATGTGTCTATGGTTGCATATTACTCCTGTTTCACCAGAAGTGTGTTAACTAACTCTTTCAACTGTAGATAAAACTGAATTATTGTATAGTTATACCATTGTGAGGATCAAGGGTTTTTGTGAGATACAAGAAAGTTTACGTCAAGTAATAATATGCTAAAGAACAGCCATCTGAACAACTGTTAAGGCTTGTCCCATCAGTAGAGAAACATTTCACTCTTCTTCCCATCTCAGATAAAAACATTCCTTAAAAAATACCATTTTTCATACATGGTAAATGGCAGGAAAAAAGTGGAAAGGCATAGGCAGTGAAGACACATCTGAAACACACGGGAATGAAAAGTGGGTACAGTACCCAGCCATGTGAGCGGGGTTGCACGGCTCTGCCCTGGAACTCCGACAGAATTTGGGCACCAGGGTTTGGCCAGGCTAACAGTTCCTCCTCTTCCCATACTGGGAAAGGGGAGTGGATTTCTGCAGCACGGCAGACAGAAGTGACTACTTGCACTGTTATTCCGCTGAGAGAAAAAGGCATCGTTATTCTAGGAAGCACAGAAAAAGCAACTACCAATTAAAATACATATTTATTTATTTATATGAACGCTAAGACAGCAACTGCTTTAGTGTCGTTAAAATGATTCAACTATTCATTGTTTCAGAAAAACCATCAAGTAAGTTAAGCTGTCCTATCAAGTGCCAAATAACAACACAAACTAGTATTAAAATTTTATATATTGACAAATTTGCTAGTTTTAATTTCCACATATTAATCCCCTAGACATTAGAAGAGATAGATCCCACTCCTACTGATTTCAAATATGAGGCAAAACCCACTGAAGTAAAGACTATGATTAAATTATGTAAAGTATTTATTTATATGAATTATTAATAGCCAAATTATATTTCTTTAGAATATCTGGTTATTACATAAAAATTGTTTCTTACCTCACTTCATATGTATGGGTCAATATTTTAACTTCAAGATTTCAATCTTAAAAGCTAAAGTATTACTGCATATTACATAGATTTATTTTTTTTACTATACCAGAATTACAGTAATTAACTTTGTATAAATTACCAGTGTGCATATTAATATTCATATACCTCTACAGAAAGAATGATCTTTAAATCTCACAGCAGGGATGGTTAAAATGATTCATTAATGTTCTGCACAGGTTTCTTTTCTAATTCATTAAGAAAATATTAGTATAATCATGTAAAATTAATTTTCCTAAAGAGGTTGATATAAGCAAGAGATTAAGGGGACCGGTGCTAATATAAGAAACATGGCTTGGACCACGCTTTTGGTCCCCAGAGGCTGACTATCATATTTGAAGTATTACTTGCCACTGCACTATGGTAATGAAGAAGAAATCAGAGATAGATGGAGCCAGTTGAGCTGAGGATTTCATTTTCACATTAAAAAAAAAAAGTCTCATGCATCCTGTTTCCCTATCCTGTGAGGAGATAGAGAAAATAACATATTACTCAACATGAGCAGGAGGCTGAAAGAAAATAATAAAATGGAGTGATAGGCTACAAATGAGAAAAGTGTCCAGAGAATGGAATACCTAATGATAATACAAGGTGAAGAGAAAGTTCAGCAAAGAGAAGGAAAAATAATCCAAATAGAAAGAACTAGAGAGTGAAAGTTAAATAGCCTCTCCAAAAAAAGTTTCAAGGAAAAAGAAAAAGCACTCTCAATAGCAACTGGCAGTGAGAGAGTAACAGACTTCATTCATAGATTCGCATAAAAAGGCATTTAAGGTAGGAAGACATTCAGATATGTTGTGCTATAACCCAAAGTGCCTCTTGAAAAATCCAACTCTGGTGCACCCAGAACTTAAAAAAAAAAAAAAGGAAAAAAGGAAAAAAGTGAATTGTGGAGCCTGTGCTGAGTGAGAATATTGTCACCAAAACAAACCCAGATGTAACGTGGTGTTGTGAGCCACGTTGAGGCTTTTTGTCAACACCACGTTACATCTACTACACTGCTACTCCTTTTTCCTCTCAAGTCAGCTTTTAGCTCCATAACAAAACCAACTTCAATAACACTCGAACGTGCTCCAGAGACAATTGGTCATCTCCTAAGAAAGGCAGTGAAAGGATTTTAATCCTCTTTGCAAGGACCATATCAAAGAGGTGGTTTGTAACCAAAGGGTATTCAAGGAGCTCATTATAAAGACATATAATGCTCTCCCCCTCGAGCTCTGTTCTTCACACCTGATCTGTGTGGAATATGCCCTGGGGGACCGCAGGGCAGCTCCTCACAGCGTGGGAAGTCTTGCACAAAGTGACATTTGAAGTTGAATATTACATTGTCATTAACGACTTTTTGGCACTCAAGCCTGAGCTACCCCACCTTCATTCTCACTAACTCCTCACACACAAGGTTTCCTCCTGAATAGGTTTAGGCCTTCAGAAACGTAGAGGAGATGATAACCCAAGGATGTAGGGGGAGTTCAGGCCAGACAAATCTAGACCTCCAAAAGCACATATGCATTTGGGACCCCTTCCTCTCCAAAATCCAGCATTTAGTCTTTGGTTTCCATCAGCAAACAATTGTTTGTCTGAAAGAGACAAGGCTGTGCAGAAATTCACATGTGGATGTACCCGCAGGGTCTGAGACCACTTCAGCGCTCCCACCTCACTGCTCAGAGCGAGAGCTACCAAAACTCCCAGAAACACACGTGCATCTTCATAGGCAAAGCAAAACATGGGCAATTGTGTAGCACCAAGTGCTGTAGAAAGAAATACTCACAGGGGAAAATCTGGGTCCTTAACAGACCTAACTGGCCTTCATGACTTGAACAGATGAGCTTGTTCATCCACTACGACTGTTACCCAGCTTCCAGCTATGCCAACTTCCTTACCCCTTTTCACAAAAGGACAATATTCAATACTAAACTAGTGGAAATAGATACAAAGCAATGATTTTCATAGTTATCTTCAATAGGTTGTACATACATAGCACTTGGATCGCTGAACCAAAAAAAAAAGTGCACATGGACTTAACCCATTAGCTTTGACTTCCTGAAAATTAATATTTTCTAGTGCAGTATTGTATCAGTGATGCAATAGTTAAACTTTGGTACAACTTCCCAGTGCATTCCATTATCTATTATCACTGAAATTATTATTCTATGGCATATATAGTCCAACCTTTCAGAAGTTATATGCACATAAGTTCCACTGATTTATGGAGAGACATCAATTAATTTTTATATGTGCTTGTATTACTCAATCTATTGATGTGAAAGGGTCATATCTCACTTTAAGCAGCAAATCTATACATATAGACAAGGAATGTAGTAGATTAAGGACCCACAATGTGGTGGGAGGCAGAGGGAAGGACACTGTTGGATGAAGGTACAACAGAGAGAAGAAAAAGACAAGGAAGGACAGATGCAGTTTATCCCTGGTCCACATAAACGTAATTTTTAAAATATTTTAAACTTTTTTGTTCCCTTCTAAATTTACTTTAAGTCTACAGTACTCCACTTTAAAAAAATTATTTATTCTTAAATTTTAGATTTTATGCTTTATTTATTGAAATGACAAATTAACAGCTCCCTGCCTCACCCCCAGTTTCAACTTTTAATTTTTTTTTCCTTAAAAAACATTATTTTAAAACAAATATTTGTAGTTATCAATGTTATCAAAGGGCTTTAGGTATTTCTGAGAAAAGTTTACATGTTATTTTACTGAATTGTTTTTCTTTCTCCTATAACCTCAATATTCTGGTTATATCCACTACTAAGTGAGATCATTAAACTCAGCTATTTTAGTTTTCTACTTTCCAGAATTTTCTGTAATTTTAAGTAAAGAAAATTACCTTTGACAAGGAAAACCAAAAAATTTGATTGCTTCTCCCAATTCATTTTTTCCAAATTTATCCTAATTACAAAAGCTTCTTAAAACCTCATAACATTAATTCTCTTCTAAACATTTTTTTCATCCAAAGAAAAGCCATTTACAGTAAAGCTACAGTTATGAAGGTTTTAGATTTATACGGATCATGTTTAGTTCAAATATATAACAAATATCCTCATTCTTCTATTGACAGTTTCTGAAGGAGGAGAGGGAATACACCCAAAATATACTCAAGGGCACCCTTCCATCTTTTTTCCACATAGTATTTTCCTTGTAATGTTTTTTCTTGCAGCTTCACCTGCTTTCCCACCAGAAAACCACTTTCCGAAAGCTTTCAAGTTATTACTGAAAGACCATTAACAGAAAAAGCTATGTAGGTTACTTTTCCTTATTAATGAAATCAGAAAATGTTAGGAAGACCTGTACATACCTCTTTTAAACACTATTTTATGGAAGTGAGTAATTTTTTTTTAAAGAACATTAGCTTCCCTCCATTTTTATTAGCATCCTATTGCTTTTTGTCTCTTTGTTATAGAACTCAGGCTTTTAGCTTCATCTAATAACAATGCGAGCAGGATTTCCATCCTAATTCATGATTCATTAACTGGTATTATATAGAGATTTGTTTTAAATTGCTCTTGAAGAACTAGACAGCTTAAAAGGAAGGAAAAAAAAAAAAACCAAACCAAGTCCCACATCACGTACAGAAAGGAGGCATTTTCAAGCAATCTTAAAGAATGAAGATTAGACTCCATTTCTGTGCTGGCAAGTGGGCCAGGCAGCCACAGAAGTAATTTATTGTTAAGCCCTAAGCAGATCTAAACTTCTGTGTTACCTCTTTAAAGCCTTCTCGACACTTTAATGATAGCCATTCTATGAATTAAATTGAAGCAAGTCAGAGTAAGGCTGTAGTTTTAAGGACAGGTTACATGTAGATAAACTCGCATCGCAGGGCACCACCATACCAGTAAGTACTCAACAAAAAAACCAAAACAAAAAAAAGAATCAAGCCTTTCATATAGGTAGACATACCTATATACATATGGGGAAGAACATGAGTAATTAAGGGGCTAGCTTTATAGGGAAGTGTTTAATATTATGTCAATATTCTGTAGTTATGTGACTACTGTGGTCTATACATGCAAAAGGGCATCCAGCTACCTAAATAGCATAAAGATACCATTTCAAAGCTTACATACCACGTTCCTTGGCCACTGCCAAGAGTGCTAGCAATGACAAGTAGTTGTAGCGAAATGCAAAGGATTAGGACCTCAGTAATAGCATTTGGAGCTACTTAGTGCTCCTAACACTGTACAGAGCTCAAAGTGGTTTAGCATGCTTCACCCAGCATCAGAGTTGTTGCATCTTTGTCCCACGTGTTTTGAGAATGAAGACTTGTTTAGTGATTCTGGGTTTTGATTTGTTTGTTTTTGCAAAGGCAGCACAAGGTAAAGATGTTTGAGTTTTATTAACAACATAAAAAACATTACATTCCTCAAAGCGTTCATCGCTGGTTACTATGTCTTTGCTGCATCTTGCTGAGCTGTGCACAAGTCCCAGATGCCAAGCACAGGTGACCCCTGTGTTGCTGGTCTCTTAACATTTTGGTTTATCTTAGCTCTGAAGTTTTAAGTGACCATAGTATCATGAAAACAAGAGTACTGGAAAAACTCAAATAATCCAGTCATACAGCGTTTTCTACAGACCTATCTAGACTGATAATTTTCCTCATTTATCAGCACCAATGTTTGAAAAATTGTGTTCTCACCCATTCATCAGCACTTCTGTGACAACCTTTTAGCCAATTCATTTTGATCATCCTATTAAAAAATAGCAAACCTGATTTCCATTTTTTATGTCAGGTAAATCTATTCCCTTAAGAGGATGAACCATCCGTCTTTTCTAACTTGTTATCTAGGGTCAATGATTTTTGTTCATTAAGCCTTTTATGAAATCACAGTTCAGTGTCTCCTTGCTCTCCTTGGAGGTTCTCTCTTTGCTACACTATTTTCTCCCTACTTCTCTACTGTTTGCCATGGGGTTTGTGTGTTTTGGGTTTTTTTAGTATCATGTTTCATCCCACATTTTGTATCTGAACCAAGCTAATAATAGCTGCAGACACAGCCTCTTGACATAGCTGAAAATGCATTACACTGAAAAGTTAATAGTTAAAACAATAATGGGAAGGGCTCCACCTAACTGTATAACATTTAATAAACCAGACTACCAAGGGCATGCAAAAACCCTCCTGTTTCAGAATGCATTCATTCAGTCATTCCGCTCCAACATCAAACATCATCTATATCAACAACCACAATGCTTCATTTATGACACCTTTTTCAGCTGTTACAAAATGCAATAAGGAACATAAAATTAAGATGTTTTGAAATTGTTAACCTCTACAAGGCAGATGCTAAGACCAGGATACTGGGGATAGACTGACTTCTGCTCAGTTTGTTTTAATACATTTCAACAGCACCTGCGTACAAAGCTAGTTGGCATTACCTATCAAATTCCTGACTTGCATCCTACGCTACTGTGAAACACAAGCCCCCAGTATCTACTGTGAATAACATCTGCATGTATAAGCTTCTAGTGCTGATTATAGAGAGAACTGTTTTGTTTATAATGAAGCATTTTGTCTTAATAAATTGTAGAAAATGTGACTTTTTCATGCAGAAGAATCCAAGAAAATGAGATAATCAAATTACCAAAAGGTAATAATTTCCCAACAGGTAAAAGGTAAATGTCTGTCAATGAACCAGACATTAATTTAAGAGAAAACAAGAAATGCAAGTTACATGCTGGTTTTCAGTCCACAGAGAATCTTGCTTTAAAAGCTGGAGGTGAGAATTAAGCATGCAGAAGAAAATAAGTAATGAAAACCAGGTAAATACAACTTCATGAAACTGAAGATGTGTACACTAAGATAGCAACCTTTCCTCACAGCAGATTCTGGAGACTGGTGAAGTCTCAAAGATACTGTGATGCACAAATGGATTGCACCAAATTCATCAAATACATAACAGAATCCGTGATCCAGGAAAGTACTATCTTGATTCAGTATTCCTTGAAATGACGCTAATGACAAAGGTTTCTCAACATACAGAAAAGGAGCAATTTGTCTATATGTCATTGTAGACAACCCAATTAAAACACCTATTTGATGTTCAGTAACAGGCAAAAAGCTAGAGATGTGAAGTTCTATTAAAAATGAATTAACATAGCATTAAAACATAGAATTTTTACTTAGATTTCAGGTGCACTATGACATTAAACTAGTGTCTGATTTTGGTTATCATATTTCCAGAAACAGAGCACAAGAGAAGTTTCACTAGCTTAAAAGGTTAAAAGTAAAACCAAAAACAATAAAAGCCACTAGAAAAAAAATACTAGAAATAAAAAACAAGCAGACAAATACCAGGTACAAATATATAGGCAGGACGCATTTTTTTCCTCTCACTTGCCAAGTAGAACTAGATAGAACAATACATCTAAAAACAATGAATTAAAAAAAAATGGATTATTATACTGTGACTGCGATAAAAGAATGACCCAAAGAAGTTTCAAAAATGTGAGTTGATATTTGTAAGAATATTAAGTACATCATCCACAGTTACATGAGCTTGGGCAGAGACATTAACCACCATGTACCTAAAAATGAGCAACAGTGTAAACTGGTAGTTAGGCAGGCATGTTATTAGTGTTATTTGAACCGACCATTACAGGAGCTGTAAAGTATAAACCCAGGAGTAGGCACATCTCAGCATATGGGCATAATTGCCACTTCCTCTAACACACCCACACCATGCAGGCACAGACTTCTTTGTTCTTCTTCCAATATTCATCACTTCCCAGGACAGGGTAAAAACATATCTTCCCCGTTCTACTGTACATTATAATAGCTGACATTTAATAGTGGCAATGTACAGTGTTATCTCACTCAGCTTCCTGGAGATCTCTGGAATATTCTGTATGAGGTCCTGCACACACTCCCATGCATCCCAAAGCTGCTTGGATGGCACATTTCTGCAGCTCACTGAAGCACCAACAGGCACCCTCTTCATCCCTCAAAAATAAGATCTTCATAAATTCTTAGGATTTTTTTTTTTAAAGTAAAGCAAAATATCCTGCAGTAAAACCCTTTCTCTCTTTGGAATTTCCAGATAGGTTTTCATCCTAAACCACTTTGCATCTCAAAGGCAACAAGCATCCAAGCTCCTGAGCGGACTCGGGATCCTGTACCTGCAAACTTACCCACTGCAGTACTTCACTTACCTCCTTTTCACTCAACATTGGAAATTCATGTTGCTGTAAATTCAGGTTTGTGGGTTTGGTTTGGGGTTATTTTGTGTAAACCATGTGGCAAGACAATTAACTGAAGACAAAAATAAGTGAGAAGCTAACTTGATCTCATCTAGTGAATTGGATTGCAACTGCCACTGGAAGAATTTTGATTCCGGAAAGCTGCAGTTCCCTCATAACAGGCTAGATGAGATGTGTATGCTTGCACTTCTAATTCATTTATTTGCAGCCATCACCTTGAACAGATAAATCCGAACTTGCAGAGGGGCAGGTGGCTGTGCAGCTGTAGATGTCACTATGAACTAGATACGATTAGGCTAGATTTAGTGATGACCCAGTAGGAAACAGGTTAGAGATTATAAAGGTGATTGTGGGCATTTTTAACAACCTGAATTGCATTTAAAATAGGTTACATCCTTATGCAAATTTAGGCCACTTTGCAGCTTCAATAGAATAATTTTAAACCTATTTAAAACAATCTTGGAACATAAAATTACCCCATTGTTTGTTTTCATGAAGTGTAAGATAGTATTATGGTTTATAGCAAACCATTAGAGGTAACAGGACACAATTGCACTGCACATTGTCATTACTGCAGACATCACATTTTCAGTGCAGTTGCTCACAGTAGCATGTATCAGTTTACCAGAGACAATAGGACAGTGGCAATTTCTTTTTGCTATTTTTCCTTCCTGTTTGCTAGCCTCACAATTTGTTATCAAGACACTTTTTAGCTGTTTACTTCTCAGCAGCTCATTCTTACAATAGATGACATTACAAATAATTCAACTTCCCGTTGCATTATTACATCAGTGCGCAATAGAGAAGCGACACATGGCACATTGCAGGGTTATTAAATCACAGTGCGATCTCCACAGCTGCCACAGACATGCAAACAAACATAACTTATTTTTCCCCCCCTCTGTTTTTTCATTTACTCTCGCTCTCCCTCCTCTTTCTACCTCACTTTGTGCTGCATTGTCTTTCTAACAAAGACAAACAGTGAAATAACACATGTTCTTCTGGAGTTATTTATTTCTTATTGGTTACATTAATCTAAAGTAAAACTAATGGCAAAACCCTCACTGACTTCAAAGGTGCCAAGATGATTCAATTTTTCCCAGAGATGTGCTCAGCCAACATTACGCTACTAGAGTTTCAAGTGTCCTCAAACATCTCAAAAATGAGTTTGCATCCTTACAATAGCAACTAAACACTAAATCCTATCCTCAGAGTTGCACTTAGTGCAAGTATAAAGAAATTCCAGGCTCTAGCCCCCATCTGGAAAAAAATATGGTTTTCTAGAAAACAGAGAGAAAGAGAGAAAGATTATCAACTAGTCTTAAACACTGGTACAGGTTTTTGAGGGATATGCCTATGTGACATAGAGACACCCAAGACAGCTCCAATAATAGAGTTTGGGAACCAGAAAGGATATAGTAGCATTAGCCCTTACATGCACTAATTAGCCTTCCTGAAAGTGGAATATATTAATTTGAGCTGAGGACTGTGAACCAGATCAGTCAAAGCACTTCTATTTGCTAACGTTGACAGTTGTTGATGAGAAAATTTGTTTTCATCTGACATTTGCTGCTTTGGAAAAAAAATTCTAGTTTTAGTTGGGTTCATATGGACAGCTCTCTCCATTACCAAATCCTGCAGTTTGTTAGCCTTTCTGCCTTTAATCTCTTAAGAAACTGGAGAAAAATGTTGTTAATCCATGCCTACATGTACCCACAGACCATGTTCAGGCAGACCGATGTGGGAACAGACAGTGGAGGGAAGTTTGTTAGGTTTTTTTTCTGTTTCAGCTTGTTGAGGTTTTTTGTCACCAGCCCTTTAAAGATTGGTGCTTACACAAAAGAGTGACCTTCAGTTTTCAGTCCAAAAACATATCACAAAATGAAACCCTCTGAAGAAAGGAGACTGAATAAATGCACTGCAGGCACTAGGTCACAAAAACTTGACCAATTCTGACATACAGGGATTATTTTTTTTCCCTCTTCCTAATCCTTTTCACCAGCAGGATCTTTTGGGCTAAAGGGATTAAATTCAGTACTTTTGTAAAGGTCAAAAAAGACTATTTCTAAAATCTGTTCAACTTTCTTCTTTGCTTCTTTTGAATGGCGCACAAGAGAGAGCAACTGTATGGGCTCAAGCTTCCGTTTAACATATTTTTGACATTTTGCTCCTCTGGTGGTGGAAGGAGGGGCAGCCAGTTAACTTCCCTGGAGCTCACAAAGGAAGAGACGTCAACAGAGCCTAGACCATTTCTTTAAAGCTGACATCAGTCTTCAGAATGCCCAGGAGGAAACCATATGGACCATTTTGTCATATAATTTTTTTATTATTTTCTATTTTAGATCCTTCAGTGTTCCCTGATGGACCTAGGGTTCATAATGCTGTGTTTCATATGGACCACTTTGTCATATAATTTTTTTTATTATTATTTTCTATTTTAGATCCTTCAGTGTTCCCTGATGGACCTAGGGTTCATAATGCTGTGTTTCAATTTATTTGATAAAGCTAATTCTCAGTGCTACTACAGATTATTTTAAAAGCTCCCTTAAAATATTAAGTAACATCTTGGGTCTGCACAAGGAAAAAAAAATTTATCACCTAATCACAGCACCACTGAATCACAGAAATTAGAGATGGAAAGGAACACCCACTCTATCCCCATGCCAGTGAAGGATTGCCCTCTAGAGTACACTTTCTACTTCTTTTTCACATCTAATATTTAACTGTCTTAAGTGATGGGTCTTTCACCACTTCTTCCTTCTCTTCTGCATTCTGAATTCAGTGTCATGAAGCTTTATCATGGCATTCAGCCCACATTTTATTTTTCTTAATTTCAGCCCATTATTCTCAGCTATACCTCTCTATTCCTCTCCGTAGTAATTCTTCACCATCATCGGTCTTTCCTGAGCAAGTATTTGAAGATAGTTATCACGTTCTCTGCTCTATTTGCATATCCAGTTTAAATATATTGCACTCCTAATATTCTCTTATAAATCAGATCCTTCTAGTCACTTAATATTTCTAGTAGCTCTTCTATAACTTGCCCCCAGACTGTGCATATCCACCAAAGCAAGCCCTGGTGTTATCCTGCCAGTCTCCAAGACAAATGGGACCTTTGTTGTTGTCGCTGTTCTCTGACCCCTGTGTTTTAGCTTGTGACAGGAGAAGGTAAGATGGACAGACTGCAGACAAGTGCTACGAAATAGTGGCAAAGATAAGGGGAGAGAAGAAAATTTTGGTGGTCTGAAAAGCAGCAGTGCATAAGAGAGAAGATGGCAAGAAGAGGAGTATAATCCTTTATTAACACATTTGGGTTTTTCAATAGACCGGGTATGGGAGAATCATAGAATCATAGAATCATAGAAGATAGACCGGGTATGGGAGAATCATAGAATGACCCGGGTTGGAAG
>NW_010141622.1:0-19495 GCF_000699245.1 Pterocles gutturalis
AAGGGGACATAATTCTGAGTGTGTCAAGGACAAAAAAGTTGCAGTGAAGATATGAATCTAAGTCTGATGGCCCCTGGGGGATGCCAGTCCCTAAAGACTGCCCTAACCTGATCCTACTAAGAGAGGAAAGGTTACTTTGAAGCATTTTTCTCACACAGATAAAACCACTCCATCTTCTCTCTTCTTTTATTTTTTGGTACACTGAAAAACTGTGGGAAGATTCTCTCTTTTTTTATCTTTAGCAGCTCTAACAAGTTATTTGGTTTAATACTTAATACTGACCAGCTTCATAAATTTAATAATCCAATTTTCATAAGGAAAATATGCTTTATGAAGGTGCCATCAACAAGAAAATCAACTTCTCCCTCTCCCTCCTTCCTACCCCTTATTCCCCTTTCTTCAAGCCCACCAACAAATAAATGTCTAAGCATACCACCTCTTTCGGGTTCTCAGTTCTCTCCAGCAGAACACTACTTGTGGGCCAGGTGATCTCAATATCTGACCAGTTTTTGTGACAGGGCAGCTCCTGACATGGCTGTCACACAGGCACTTATTACAAGTGAGAAGGTTTGTGCTTTCTTGTTTCTTATGTTGAACTTTAAATAATGTGACTAGCAAGTCCTGACCTGTGCAACTGCAGTAAATTCCTGAATTATTTGCAATGCTCACTCAACAGTCCAGGCTCTCTCTTTAGCCAATCCTTGTTATGCCTTATAAAGGGAATACAAACACTTTTTTCATGTACCAAAACTCCTATGAATAAATTGTTCTTCTACCTTTCCATCAACCCATATGTCTCTAAATCCTCATAAAAACGAATGAGGTCCAAAACCACCAGATGGTGCAATGATTTTCTCCAGCAATGTGAGACTCAAAAGTATTTTCTTCCAATAAAAACAGCCCAGCAGCTCTGAAGACTGACAGAACCTCACAAGCACAAGGTTCTAACTAGTGGCAGATGATAGCACCTGCATCTTTCATGAGACCGATATTAAAAAGAACATCCTGACACTGTCAAGTGTCAAGACACCATCAGACCTTTGGGGCAAGGAGCTGCAGAGACAGCAGCCTCATCCTCTTTCTACACCCTCACAAATCCCCTATTTCTCATTTTGATCTTTGTGAGAGCAGCAAAGAAACAGGGTGCTGGGACAACCCTTGATCACCTCACGGTAGAAGATGAAGAACCTTCTCCTCCTCTCACTTGTACTGGGATCTGACACCCTCCTGCCCCAGCCCTTCCCCTGCTCCCTCCCCTGCATGCACAGGGCTCCCTCAGCCAGTGGCAACTCTTGGCTGTGCTTGGCCTATTGGCTTTAGGTACAAAACCAGTGATGGGGACAGCACGGGGAAGCAACATGGTTCAGTGCTTCTCAGTGTCAGGGAAAAGGAGAATACGGCTGTAAGAAGAAGAATCAAAACTATACTTTCAGAAAGGAGAGAGAAAGGATATACGAGCTGAAGAAAAAATATACAAACTGTTTAGAGAAGACCAAAACAGACAGATTTGGTGACCACACACACACACCAAAAAAAAAAAAAAAAAAGCAAAAAAAAAAAAAAGCTAGCTATTCAGAGACTTTTAAAGTAAAATGCTGAACATTGAGTTACTGTAAGTGAGATACATGCTTGCCAAGCTGACTGTATATCCTCTGAGATTACAGTCTTCCTCATTTCTGTACATAGGCACAGGGCCATGACCAGGTATTTGAGCCATTCAGACCACTCTTGCAAAAGATGGACTAGAAGGACCCCACAGACATCCACCCCAACAGGCCAAGGGTCATCACCTGTCTGGATCTGGGAGGTTCCCCATGACTGACCTGCACTAATGGAGACACAGCAAACTCCCCCTCAAAGGCCACGATCCATTTCATCCTGGTTCAGCCTCCACCTTCTCTGCTGCACCCTACCCCATGCAGCAAAACACTTATTGTGATGGACGCATCCTGACTGAAGGGAAAACCTGTCAACACCAGGTGCAGCCCAAGCCTGGACCTCTGAGAAAGACCGAGTGAATGGCTGATCACCCTTGGGCTGAAGGAGAAGTCATCTGCAAAGCTGCTGGGACACCCCACTCAATGCAGCTGGCCAGGAAGCACTGCCTGGGCAGGACTGCAGAGAGCTCCTCGCTGCGTATGAACATTGCCACCAGGCCTCAGGAATTTGGACAAGGTTTTGTTTTATTCAGAAACAAAGAGAAAAATCCCAGCTTCACTTAGGAGAAATGACTGGGGTAGAAAGGGAATCATCACCTCTAGAATGCAACTGTGTCCATGCAACAACTGCTAATGGAGCACACTCAAAACATCCTCATCTAACATTTCAAATGTTTACAGAGACTTTGTATAGTGACTGGAGCACACATCCTTGGTCTTCCACTGCATCACTTTTTTTTATGTAAAACATTTAAAAGTGAAAAGTGAACAAACTATGAAAAAGACATAGAAACAAAAAAAATCCAAGTCCTTCAAAAGTCTCATGAGGGCAACATACTCTTTCCATATCAATGTTGCAGTACACCTGAGAATTAATAATCAGCATAACTAAAAATTAAGCTGCCATGGCAGAGCTTAGTCTCGTACTGGACAAGCTGATCTCTGACCCACAACACACCCAGTAAAAACTTCCCCAGGTACAAGCAGGTACAACAAGCAGGTACCCAGCTGGCTTTGCCTGAGCATCTCTCAGTACCTCTCGTATCCTGCTGACGCTTCTGAGTTGCGCTTCAACTGGTTTTGATTAAAAGCTTAGCCAAAGTCTGCGAACAAAACTACAGCTTTCTTCAGGCTTTGAATCAAGGTCTTCATTGCTAAGATCCAACAGCTGTTCCAGCAGTTGAGTAACATGGACAAATATTTACTACATACCAAAATGAAACAAGCAATGGCTTTTTTTCTTCTTCTCATGTGTAGCCAATATTTGAATGAGACTTGGTATTTGCTTTTACATCTCTTGAAAGAGCTGTTTACAACAGACAGGCAAAAACCATCCTCCTCCTGCAGAAGGCAGCAGCAGATTTCAAACTATCTGTCATCAAGAATTAGAAAGCTTTAAGACAGGAAAAAAAGCCCTCACCCAAAGAAATGGGCTAAGTGCTGTGCTTTTACTTCCCAAAAGCTTCCAGGAATCTCTCTTTCAGTTTGGCTTATATGGAAACTGCCTGTCCTCCAATTTTTAGCAATTTAAAGTCCTAAAAGGAAAATAGCCAAAAGTACCAAATTTTCAATGAAAAACACGTGAAGCCATCAAGTTTAACACTGTTTCCAACCTCAGCTATAAATCAGCTGGGCCTGCAAAAAAATTATACTGTTCAGCAAAACCTAACCACAGTTTTCTGTTTGCGATGAAACCTGAAACCAGGAAAATTTCACCTGATTTTTTTACTGAATTTTTCACTAGCATACCCTACCATGAAGTTTCATTTATATTTTACCCCACTTCTTCTAAAAAAAAAAAATAAATAAAAAAAAAAGCCACAAAACTTGTTTAATTATATTCTCCCCAAAGGATGACCAGAGTCATAAATAAAGCATAAACACTGACAGAATGGTGATAAAAATTATGTTTACTCTGTACATCAGAATGCCTACACTAACACATTCTTCTCTTTTATGACTGTCTCCTTTTTTGTCTGTGTAATTAAAACATCTGGGTAGGAATCACAGTGGAAGATACTTCACTGCTACAATTTTTTTTTTTTTTAAACAGACAGCTTTTTAATCTTGAAAAGGCAGAGTCTGTCACTGCATTCACAGTGAGTTAAGGCACAAAAAGCTACTGGAGAGACTGAGTTAAAATCACCATTATCATCCTTTTTAAACTTCTGGGCACAAACCAAACCTCTGATTACCCTGTCATACCTGAAAATTTTTTCATAATCATGAAATAAAGCACAAGAGTCAAGAACTTGGCATAAAACAGTGAGATACTCTGCTCTGAACTGTGCACCAAATCACTATTAAAAGCTTTCTAACTTAAAATAAAACCCTACCACCTTCTGAGCAGCTTCCAAGGATGTTCCACGTTGGTGGCAATTCTTCATGAGCAACGGCTATTATCAAATCATTATCCAGGGACTGCAGATCTTTTATCCTTAGCCCAAACTTATCCAGCAATATCTTGTGACTACCGATCATGACACATTCTGCATGACTGACCAAAAAATGAGACAACTCACAAGACAGATTCTCTCTGTAAGTGATGGGACAGCTGCCAAGGACCGCAGGTGAGTATCCCCTTGTGTACATTAACACAGAGACAGAAACTGCCTCTTGGCATCCATGGCCTGTAATTACAACACAAATTAATCATTAACGTTACCTATGTTCAGAAAAACACATTAGTTTTTCCTCATATTCCCCCCTCTAAGAGCTGTGACTACTGATCCAGAATTACTTTATTCTCCCCTCTAATGACATCTGTTTGTCGTAGGGCATCCACCAACCATTTCTGGTGATGAACATGGATTCTACTAGACTGTGAGCTGCCAGTCTTACCAATTATACTGACATAATTAATCCTAAAACCAGTCTTTCTAGGTGAAAGTTCTTTAACCACAATAGAAAGAAGAGGTAACCACATCAGGATGAAATTCCACAAAGCAAAAGCTTGGAGGTTCTTCGATAAGAATTAAGAAAAATTAAAATAGTGGCAGGGTGCCCTACAAGACAAATGCTGAGTATATTTCTATTTATTAGCACCCATTTTGTACCTATTCTGTACCTCCACATAGGCCAAAATTCAGAAGCTCTTAACCAATGCATGTTTCATGCTTTTGGCAGACTTGATTAAATGCTTTATCAATTGTTGTGCTGGTTTTGGCTGTGATAGAGTTAATTTTCTTCATAGTAGCTAGTATGAGGCTATGCTTTGGATTTGTGCTGAAAACAGCCAGGACCCTCAAAGTCCAAGGGAGTTTGTTTCTCAAACCTCTTAAGCATCTGGTGCATTCCTCCTCCATTGCCATCTAACTGAGGATGGATGTCATAAATCTAAAAGAGGTGCAAGCTGGATAGCTAATCATGACATACTATGGGTGCAACTCTAAATTTTCCAAAATAGCCCCAAATATCTACAAGTATATATGCAATCTAGTAACTACACAAAGAAGCATGTACTTAAGTGTTGTAGTTTTACCCTGACTGGCAGCAAAACACCACAACCACTCACTCGTCCTCCCCTGTGCCCCCTCCCTGGGATGGGGGAGATATTTAAAGGGGTAAAGAGAAAAGAGACTCATAGGTTGAGACAAAAACAACTTAATAACTAAACTACAATAATACTGAAAATAACAATAATTGTAATAATAATAGTAATATATACAAATATACAAATGAGTGATACACAGTGACACTGCTCACCACCCAATGACCAAGGCTCAGCCTGCTCCTGGCTATCGATCCCCGAGCAGGAAGAGTCCCGAAACCACAATCCCAGAATGGAGAGCAGCCCCAGAAAAGAGATGAGTCTGAGAGTCCAAGAGAGCAAGTGCTGACAGAGAGACTGCGAGACTACCCTGAGAACAGGAAGACCCAGACGGAGAGAGAACTGTACAGACCCCAATCTCTATACTAGGCATGACATGCATGATATGGAATAGACCACTGTCCAATTTGGGTCTCAATCCTAAACGTAAGGTCGAATCCTAGGCTAGTCACTGGGGCTGTGCTCTCTCTCAGCTTCTCCTGCACCTGCAGACAGTGGCACAGCAGAGAAAATGAAAAGTCCTTGACTGTCCTGGCAGCAACTGTAAACATCAGTATGTTATCAGCCTTCTTCTCAGCACAAATCCAAAACAGACTCTTATTAGCTACTGTGAAGAAAGTTAACTCTGTCCCAGATGAAACCAGCACATACCACATCTGCAGTTGTTTTTAAAGTGCTCTGTGTTCCCTTATGTTTAATCTGGCCACTACAAAACACCAGTAACAATAGCAGGGCTATATTTTAACCTCACACTTTATTTTCATCTGTTCACGGCTTCTGTTGGGAACAGGCAGAAGATTAAGTGTTGCCTGTAGCCTCCTGTTTTTACTCCTAGCCAAGAAGCAATCATTTTACAGTGCCATTTCAGGCCTATTAAAAAATAAAAAAGAAAAAAAATTTGCTACCCTGGAATAAGTCTAGCATTGCATTTTCTCCAGACATATTCCCTGACAGCCTTTCACTATTCACATGATTAAAGAAGCCACTATGTAACAGCAGTGAACCTTCTCCTTTTACACTTACTGGTTATTTTTAGACTCTAAATCCTCTTTAGAAAACAAGAACAAATAACAAGCAGGTCCTGTCACACAGGTACATCAAATCTATAGCCACCTAATCACACAAATGAAAAGGTCAAAGAGAACATAATAAAGGTGACAACCAGGGTTTGTAGTACACCCACAAAGGGGACAACACCAAGGCAGAGATCTCACTAAGGCAACACAAATCCCCCGTTTGCAGCGAGGCACCCCAGGAACAGTTCCCCTGACACCTCTGCACCGCCTACAGCTCCAGCAGAGCCACAAGCACTGCACACCTCCACCAGGAGGGCCTTGCAAGCTGGGCTGGCTGCTGCCGCCAGGAAAGGCTCAGACAAAAGCAGGACTTTCGCAGGTGTTAGGATGTCCAGAGGCAAACAGTTGTGACACAGAATTAATTCAGATTAAAAATTATGCCATCCCTGAAGATTGCACTTCAATGCACATCAAACTATGCAAACCCAGGAAAGCCCTGTCTATTGTCTATGCCCAATACCATACTGCTGTGGAAAGGCAGGATCACCTGTGCCGAGTCAAACTCAGCCTGGATCTAAAGGCCATCATTCAATTCCTGCATTTCCTCCATTACAGAGCCATAAAAATAAGTTATACCAAATTGTTTGGTTGCACCCAGCTTCGAAATGGGGGTGGGGTATAGCAAAGAGATGAAAAATGTACACAGGAGTTAACATTCACCTGGAACAATGGACTGAAGTGCACTGTCACTAATTCACTCAGCAAACATTATATGCCTCTTCAGGAATCCATCACAAACAAAGTAAAACTCAGCATCCTCTGGCAGGTAAATGTCTCTGTCAAATTTTGCATTTATAGTCACCTGTCCCTGGAAAATGAAGGCACTTTCAGAAATATCTAGTAAATTTCGCATCTCCAACAAACCCCTTGATAATACTTCAGATGCAAGTCTATTATAACCTCTTCAACTCCACTATACAGAGGCTATGACCCAATGACAGATCTGCAGGTTTCTACCTCCACTTAGAAAATAACACTGGGTTTATGCCTGCATATGCAAAATTGCCTTTTAAATAACATCTTTTAACCAATTTATTCATCCTGGCCCTCATAAATATAACTGATTTTTAATTTAAAATGCATCAGAATGAGTCAGTGAATCTGAGTATTTTACAAAAGTACACTTTGTGTTAAAAAAATTACAAAATTCAAAAGTGCTTCAAATTATCTCAGACTCGGTTTATAAAACAAAAGCTCCGATGTAATTCTACAACTGACTATGCTGGTTTCAAAGAATACTAGTTCCCAGGTATCTGCCCATGGGTTTCTTTATAGTAAATAGAAAGCAACCAGCCAAGAAAAATCTGTCCTACAGTAGCTTTAAAAAAGAACAGGAAAGGCATCTGAGAAGAAGCAAACAATAACAAATGTCTGACATGTCTGAGGGAGGAAATTTAGACGAAATTGCATTTCCTCAAAGAGGAGGACAGCATGCTCCACCACGGTCCCTGGCTGCTATGCTTGTTCTAAATAAGACAGAATTGCCCCTATATCTGGCAGAAATAGTGTTTTCTGGGAAAACACACTGCAGAAGAATATCTCAGCCATTCACACTTCCAAATGATGCCTGCCCTGGCTCTATCTGAAACAGTTACCACAGCACCGACTCCACCGGCCCCACAAAAAAAGTCTTGCAAAAACCTGCACGAAAGCAAAACACCGTAGCAAAGACATTTCCATGGCTGAAAACTGTTATTATACCCCTGACTGTCCACATGAGCGTCAGGGTCCTTCCTCCCTTCATTATAAAACAAATATATACTTTACTGCAGTGACACTCTTGCCAGCTCTCACAACGTCACATCTTTGCCTGCCTTCCCCAAGGACATTTTTCTCGTCATTCGTAACAATAGAAATCCTGCATCTGTTTTCCTCTTAAATACAAGCAGGTCTATTGAACTAGGGGTGAAGAGGCAATACAGGTAAACAACATTAGGATTCCAGTATAGAGAGCAAACATGCCTGTTATCCCCAGAAACTGATAACACATAACTTTTAATAGCCTGAAGTGTTATTATATCTGCCAAGTGTTTTCTCCTCTTTTTCTTTGTGTTTTTCTATTATTATTATTATTCCTACTTCATTGTAATCTTTTTATGTTAGTTGTGAACAGCCCTTTTTGTCTGTTGAGTAATGCTTTGGGTGTTATTTTGGGGAGACAGAAACAGGGCAAGTCCCTGAAGACACTGCACAGACTGCTTCAGTGGGTGCTTAAATGACAGCAGTAGGGTACACAGGAGCACAGCAGAATTTCTTCCACAAAGGCACTTGTGGCCACAGCTCTCAAACCACCTCTATACCCTTTTGGACCCCTAAGGCTGAGGGACTACATAGCCAGCCACCTTGCATGTTTTCTTTGCACTAACTACATGAAACAAGGGAGGTATTTTGTGGCAACGTTTCTCCTTTCATAAAGTCCAAAAACTTCTCCCAAGGATCATAACACCCCAGCATTTGTCCCATGAAGATCTGGGGAAGAGACTGATGCAGAGAACTTTATTAGAAATAAAAAAAAAAAAAACCCCAGACCACCTCTGGGTGTCACAGGCTATATAAGAAGCGACTGGAAATGCCATATACAAAGTGATGAAAAATAGATACATTGTAAATAAAATCTTAGTGTCATAACTACTTTGGCTAAATACTGGAACTGGCTTCCAGAGGTGGTCGATGCCCCAAGCCTGTCAGCGTTTAAGAGGCATCTGGACAATGCCCTTAACAACATGCTTTAACTTTTGGTCAGCCCTGAAGTGCTCAGGCAGTTGGACTAGATGATCATCCAACTGAAACAGTCTATTCTATTCCATTCTACTCTACTTTAGATTATTAATTTTTGTAGCAATTGTTAAAGCTCAGCATTGGAGAAGTGCAAGAGAGCTTCAGAAACACGTACAAACTTGATCTCTATCAGCTTGTTTGCAAACGTGAAATAAGCTCACCCAGGTAGAACCTCAGAAGCCATATATTAGCCCTTTAAGAAAAGGGCTTATTTTATTAGCTTAAAGCTGAGGGATAATTTCTGTCTTTCCATTATACCCATTCCCTGCAGAGGTATTTATTTCCTGACTCCCTCAGGCAAGGCCAGCCCAGCCCAGCCCAAGGAGCAGGCTGTAGCAGGAACTACCTAAATATTTTTCCTCTGCACACAAATGAACTTGGAGAGTGACAGAAGTGGGAGCAACTCCAGCTCCATCCTCCTCCTCCTTTCCTAGCAAGGCATGCAGGAATGAGGGAAGTGGGCTGGATCTTGCAATCAGACTCAGTAAAGTATTCCTCCACCAAAGCAATGCTCCTCTGCTTCACAAGGCCTTCCTAGAGCTTTCTGGGAGACACCACCTCTTTTGTAACAGCGCTTCTTCTTGGCAGAGCCTGAGTGCTCAATCTAGGCTCTCAATCAAAACACGTACCCACTAGACTATTATAACAATTAAATAGTAAAGGTAAACAACAGTGAAACACATTTCCAGGACTTCCACAGAAATTCACGCTCACAGAAAATCTTTGTTCAGCATTACTCTCACCACATCTGGTAAAAACACTTCTCCACTGCTTCCCACCCCGTTCTGCAAGCCATGACCAAAGCCTTCTCAACGCTGAAAAAAACCGCTGACACTGACCTATTGCTAAAGCACGAAGAGACCAAAATTATGGTTATCAGCACTTAAAAGTAGGTAATTAAGCCCTAATTTGTATTAACAGTATAAAAGAACAAAAACAACAGAACTTAATTATGATATACGCACCACCTGAAATGGGGACACTGCTGCTACAGAGCGATGTTTGTCCTGAGCTCGTTCCAGACACTGAAGCTGGCAACACACCCTAAGTGGCATATTTCTTCAGCATTTCTAAAAACGGAACCAATTTAGGCTTAACACATCCTCTAGGTACCAAAACCCAAACTAGGGAAGTCACACAGGTGCCTCATCTTTGGAAAACCAGCCAAGTGGCCTGAATACAGGACAGCTGTGAGAGTATGGGCTTCTCTGGGCCAGACTCCTGATAATCCACCAGTTGCTAAGTGTCTTTGACAGTATTTTCACAAGTTTATTTGCCTAACAACAGTTCAACCTCTCTCCCACTCTTTAAAGCTTATTTATATCCTCAAAAACTTGTAAAAAAATGTAAGAGGGAGTTCTATGTGTAGGTCTCCTTAAGCATGCTTCTCAGGGTCCATGTGGACCTCAGATAGTTCAATCCCCAAGGGGAAAGCTGTGCCACTTCACCACCTCGGCAAATAAACACAGCCCCTAGTCACAGCTGGTTTCTCAGGTAGATGCTGTCAAAGGTCCTTGCCCTCAAGTTCACACAGTGTTGATTCTGATGGACTTGTAGAGGAAGCAAATCTTAAAGTCAAAGGACACTTACTGAGACCAAACAGCCATTATCTTACTCAGATTTACACCTGAGTAGCTCAAAACAAGTACCTCAACTCTACCAAACCACCACAGGGACACACAGGAACTGAAGATCCCTCAAACACCATCCAGGCCTATAATCGCAAAGATCCTCAGCCACATCAACATCTCCAATTGCAAAAAGACACCAGAAATTGTCCGGAAGAAAAAGAGCATGGGAGAAGCCCTAGGTTCACTGAAGCCCGTAGGAGTTCTGCTATCGATGGAATGATAGCCAAGATTATAATTGCAATCCTTGAAATAAGACACTAAAAAGCATGTGGGAGGACTGGGGAGAGGAGACTGCAGTATGAGTGCATTAAGAGAGACACTGACCCAACTCTAAACACACTAAACCTGTGGCTGAGCAAGTGTTTGTCAGCTTTGACCTGACTGGGATCCATAAAGGAAAGCATACCTTATACTACTAGTGAAAGCACTATCCTGGCACTGGCACCAAGGAGGTGATTGGAAGGTTTGTGTTTCTAATGGCATTTATAGGTCTATGCACCCTTTCAATGTAACCAAACGGGTTTTTCAGACTTATGTTTCCTTTAGTTTCTCTAGTGCGCTTGAGAGCTGATCGGATTGGGCATCCAAGCCCCACGTCCCGTATAGGGAGCAGCAAAGACCAGACTCCCCACAGCCTCAGGAGAAGAGCTCCCACCTCCAGACACGCTCTGACTCTCTTCTGCATCCCAGACAGGGACTGGGGCAGGCTCCCTGCCAGGAGAAGAGGGGAAGGAGGCAGCAAACCCTCATAGCAGAGGCATGGCAGCACCCAGGCAGGCAGGATGGGCTGAAGGGGTGACCGTGGCACTTTCAGCATGCCTGACCCCTACTCTTGCTGCAAGTGACCCTGTGCCCTCACTGGCCCTTAACCTGAACCATGCTTTTTCCACTTTGAATTCATTTAGGTACCACCATCTTCTTCACCAGCAACCTGCCCCAGAAAAACAGGTGCAATGCAAAAAGACCTTTAGTGGGCTTCCACATCCAGGCCAACTAGTCCTGGCTAACACCTGGACTTCAACAACTGGTCCCTATTCTCGCATACACAGCCTGGATAAATCTATTTTCCCAACAGCCTTTTACCATAAAAATAATACATTCTAAAGTACACTGAAAATGTCTTTACCAAACTACACAAGCAACATAATAGCTTGAGAAACAATGCTTTATCCAGCACTTTCAAGATTATCTGTATAATAGTACAAACAGACACCACATTTGTAACTACATGCTCTAAAAATAATATCTATGTGCAGAGGTAAAAAAAAAATTGCTTCTTTGTTCCCAAAATGCAAGTCTCAACAGCCCAAACTAAATGCAAATCCCCAAGTACTGCTAGCAATAATGGGGCTTTTTTTTCCTCTATGTAAGCTGCCTCTGTCCACTACAATTTAACATAAATATTTCTTCACTGTTCAAAGGATTCACTTCAAAAAATCTTAGTATTTTACAGTGAATTGTTTAAACATATTTTACTAGTGCTTAGACAAGAGCAGCGGCAAAATATTTTCCCTGAGTAGGCATACCATTTTAATGATCTTTGCTGCAACTACAAACAAGCCAACACAAAATATGCTAAAAAAGCAGGAAAATTGTAAATAAACACAAATCAACCATACACAAAAATCATTAATAACAAGGACAAAGTTGTCTTTCTAATGTTCCGTGATATTTTTATAATGTCCACCAGACAGTTTTGGTCAATAGATTGCAGTAAATATTGCCATGGACTTAAGAAAGCAATTGCCCTACTTGAATGGAATGTAATGGGATTCAAGGCTAAACACACAACACAACAGCAATTACACTGAGGGAAGGAAAGGAGGAACAAAGCGAAAAACAAAGTAGGAGATAAAACCTGAACATTTCTCTATAAGCATTAACTTTCTAACTGTATAGCTAATAACATCTTAAAGGAAAATAGGGAGTTTGATCCCAACTGAATGACCTAAGAGAAGAAGCAACTCAGTTATTAATTTATTTTCTATCTAGAGTAACAGAACAAGGATAATTCCACATACAAACTGGAGATAAGGTATGTGATTATAAGGTCATTTAGTATTACACATGGCCCAAAAGCCTACATGTAGACTTTTATAAAAATTAAATATGCACATAGGTTGCCTTGAGAAGAGCCAGTCCCCTGCAAAACTCCACCAGCAGCCTGAGAATCTCACTCATTTTCACCAGATAAAACACTCGTCTTTCAGCCTTCGTACCAATGCACAAGACACTGCCTGCATGCAGCAAATGCACCACAGCAGATTCTCCAAACCACCAAGTGTTTGTAGGCACTTTTTCAGCATGAGGCAGCTCTGTGAGAAATGCAGAGGAAGCATTTGTGCAGACACCCCTGGACAAAAGTAAGTTACCATCTCCCTCACATTCCCTTAAGGTGAGACAGCACAAGGGTAGCCTGGCAACTAGCAGGTGAAGCAGCTCTCTGTTCTTGTCAAAAGCGTGAGAAAAAAGGGTTCAGTGACCACTTGCATCCCAGAATATAATCTAAAGGATGTTTCAAGCAAGGTCCCAGCACAACCTTGACAAGAAAAGCACTAACAGATAAAATTTTATAATGAAGGCTGATCAGCTGCCCTCTTTGGATATCAGCAAGTTCATCACTTGGGTGTAGATGTGGTGCCTTCTTAAAACAAAAAATAAGTGTTGGTAGAAGCTATTGAACCTTTTTGACTGCTAAGTAGCCCACGTAAACTGGAAAAAAATAAAACATTGTTATATCCAAACTGATAACAAAAGTACAGTCCAAGAAATAAAGAGTAAGAGGGATGCAACAGATCCTGAGAAGCCAAGTAGCTGACTCCCCCGCTCAAAGGCAGGATCAATGCTGCCCAAATTATTCCTCAAAGACACAGTCTGTCCACCCTCTTCTAAAAGCACCCCCACACAGTCACCTAACACACAGCACTGGGAACTTCTTCCCTCCCAAATAATTCCCAGCCTGCCCTCTCCCACCTTCCACTGCTGGTACATATTTCAGCTTTTTTAAGGGCCTAACAAGTCTTTGGCCTTGATAACGTGGTAGCTGGGTGATACAAAACGGCCAGCAACGTGCCAGAAGGCCACACTTAAATAATTCAGCACAGTTTCCCTTTCTGTACAGCTGTTTTCATGCACACGTTGAGCTCTAGCCTGTTGATGACTTCAGAGCTGGATTTTTTTAATTTGTTTTTAAGAGGAGAGATTAAGGGTTGTGTTTTATTTTGTTGGGTTTTAATAGGAGATCACTCTTAAACCTTGTGGATTTTCAGTCACTTATTGCAATACTCCTCTCTCAATGACAAACTGAAGTACACGTACTGCATTGGGAGTTTCTGAAATTGCATACACAGGCATTTTCACAAAGCTGACGCCTCAAAATAAGCTATACATTCTGCCTCCTCACTAGCCTTAACACAGGCTCACTCTCTTCACAGACAAAGGCAGAAGAACAAGTTTCTTGCTGAGAACTGCAAGATTTGGCCCCAGGAAAATAAATTAGAATACAACAGATTTAAAAAAAAAAAAAAAAAGCAGGCATTTAAAATATGCTTATTTACTGCAAAACCAAATACAACTCCTCTAAAAAGAAGAAACCCAGTAACAGGTAATGACATACGCATGTCTGCAAGTCTCTAGGTGGCTCTGCACTGCTAAGTTGCCTGTAATGTTATCCACTTTAAAAAGAAACACAGATATATTGATGCATTTCATTCAGTGCACATGCGATATGCCCAGATGCTTCCCTGGTCCTTTCCTATAGCATCATCTTATCACAAAAAAATTACCCTCCTCAGTCCTGTTTCTACTGTTGCACCCCCTTAGTCAGCCCTTTGTTTTTTGTTTAGCTTCAGTCAGCTCTTCCAGTTTGCACTGCTTTCATCCCTGCTGCAAAGCACCATCCCCAAAAACATGTCAAGCACAAACACAGCAGGAGCGTACAGTTCACCAGGGCTGCAAGGGAAACCTGGCACAATTTTAGGCCACAAACAAACAACATGGTATGCATCATGGAGGTGGTCAAAAAAGCATAATGCTGCAATGTGGGTGTCATGTAAAGCTTTCACGCTGCACTGCTGTACTGGAGGTGCATTGGGTCATGGTAGGGCAAAGGAACGACCACGGTACTGAAGGGATTAACTCATAATGGAAGACCAAAAGGCACATAAATATAGCATAACTTGAACAATGAGCCATTTCAGAAACATATTGTAGTACCGAACGCAGAAGCTCAGACACTTTATACGATAACAAGTACGCAGCTGCAGGAACTGAGCCAAAAGCAAGAATCTCCCCAGTGACTCTCCAAATCATAAAGATAAGCATGTTGCAGTTTTACCCTGGCTGGCAACCAAACACCACAACAATGCTAGCTCACCTTCCCCCTGCCCTCTCCCAGGGATGGGGGAGAGAACTAAAGGGGTAAATGGTAAAGAGATTCATAGGTTGAGATAAGAACAATAACTAAACTACAATAATATTGAAAATAATAATTGTAATAATATATACAAATACACAAATGAGAGATGCACAGTGATACTGCTCACCACCCAATGACCAAGGCTCAGCCTGCTCCTGGCTATCGATCCCTGAGCAGGAAGAGTCCCGAAACCACAATCCCAGAATGGAGAGAAGAGCCTGAGTATCCGAGAGACTGAGATGACCCTGAGAGAGGGACCACCCAGAGGGAGATGACCCAGAGCAAGAGAGAATGACCTGGACCAAGAGAGAGAACTTCTGACAGAGCCTCATCTATTTACTGGGCATGATGTGCATGACATCGAATATACCATTCGCTGATTTGGGTCTCAGTCCTAAACCTAAGATCGAATCCTAGGCTAGTCACTGGGGCTGTGCTCTCTCCCAGCTTCTCCTCCACCTGCAGACACTGGCACAGCAGAGAAACTGAAAAGTCCTTGACTGTCCTGGCAGCAACTGTAAACATCAGTATGCTACCAGCCTTCTCAGCATAAATCTAAAACATAGCGTCTTAGTAGGCACTACGAAGATAGTTAACTCTGCCTCAGCTGAAACCAGGACAAACAGAATGAAAATATCCACTAACTTCTTCCTCAGCTCAGGCTGGCAGCACTAATGTCTCATTTAAAGGTATAGCAGGCAGCAAGGCCATTCACAGGTCACCACAAGCTATACCCAGCTGTGCTAACCTGACCCATGCTAGACCTGGGCACACAATCCCATTTTTGCTGAATTAGTGAGAGCACATGATACGGACCTTATTCCAGCTTTGTGCTTTTTATGCCTGCTGTTACGTCAGAAGCAGCAAGAAAAGAGGCAGTACCTGATCTGGCTGCTGGGGCAGAATTAATTTACCAATGTTTTTAAACAATCTGAACCAGACAGCAAGTTTATAGCAAATGAGTGCTTTGCATCACATGGACACTAGTTTCTGTACCTTGTCACCAGCAGTCTTAAAGCTCTGTTTAGTGCGCCATCAAACTGTGACGAGATAAAGTGAAGAAAAGTTTTCAGTCCCCTATATGGCAAAGCAATCAATACTTGTGGAGAATGGGATATCTTCTAATTCTGGAACTGCTGGGTAGAGAGAGATAAAAATATCCTGGATGATTTATCAGAAAGAAGGGCAGAGGGGGGGGAAAGGAAGAAGAAGAAGAAAGAAAAAATCTTTTCAAGCATTACACAGTGCCAAAGTATGTACTAACATGCTTGCTGGTCTGTCATTAAATAGTCATTAGATATATAATTCATTGTTTTGCTGCCAATGGCAACACAAATGTTGGTGTATAAAGAGGAATTAAGAAGCTTGGGAACGAGCTGTTCACATACACAAGACAGAAAACTTCTGCAATAAGACATATTAATAGAAAATGAACATCCATTCTAACACGTAACTCTTAACTAAAAAAAAAAAAAAAAAAAGGAGTTACCTCTTTCAGTTTACTTGATTTAAAATATATAAATCAGATTATTTATTATTCTTATGTCCTGTGTGACATCAGGGTTGCAGACTCTATATGACATCGACTGTTGCAGACAAATACATGTAAGCACAAAGTCCCTGCCCAGAAAAATCACAACCTAAAGACTGAACAGGAAAACAAAAAATGGAGGAAAAATAATATACTATGAGAGCAAAAAATTATCAGACTCCTGATGGACATGCTTTGAAGGACCCACTCTTTTCCTTTGTATCTTTTAAAATAGATCCCATTCTTTCGCAAGTATTCCTTCAGTTTCATTCTGGCAGCAAGTCTGCATTCAAACACAGCCCTTCACAAATCCATGGGTTTCATGTGCATGAGAACTGGGAAACAAAATTAACAGAAATAGTGTAGGCTCAGTACCTCCCGCTTCATTGCAGGACAAGGGGACATGGTTCCTCTGGCTCCCATTTATTATTAGAGGGGAAATGGCTGTGAATTCAGACTTCACGCACCTCCTTCTCTCTACCTCCACCTAAAAAAGCTGCACTCCTTTCTTTGGAACCATAAATGAGACAGGATGCACCTGCATCCCATGGGATGCAGCTCCCCTGATAGGACATGCCATGAGCAAGCTGCACTAGAAGCAGTTTCCACTTTCCATCAAAGCAAAGTGAACTACTGCACACAAAAATGTTCCTCATAGAGACATTTTTAACTTCTAAACTGGTTACAGAGGAAGGATGCTGCCCCATCCTAGCATCCTAGTTTAGGATCTGAGAAACCTGGATGGGAGCATGTTTCACCACACTTTTCCTATATTTAAGCATATTGCTGCACTTACATCACTCCAGATCTTCTTTGTAAACGAAGCTGAACAACATCTCCTGACTCCAAAAGAGCACTGTGAGGAACAGTGCACTACAAGGATCACCAGGCACTGACATTACTACAGTGATGGAAAACATAGGCTCCTAACACAATGAGTGCTAAGCCAATATCACATCCCCCAGGGCAAATCACCAACCCAAACAAACAGCCGGACAAGCAAAGAACAGGCGTGACTATTCAAAGTCTGTAAAGACTACTAAGAGGAAAAATGCTGGACAGAAAAAAGTCATGGAAAAATAAACTTCAGAAAATTTGACACCCTTGGCATTCTGCAGACGCAGCCCAGGCAAAGATCATCACCAAGCTTATCCAAGGTGGAACAGTCTCCAGGCACTCGGATTCTCTGTGCCCACGAGCAGCCTGGTGCTACATCCTACTCTCAGCCCTCCTCAACCCAGTCGGAGGAAAACCTGTTAAATCCTCACCATTTGTAGGAATACTTAACACATCAGTATTAAACAGCAAATACATAAGCACCCCTCCCTACCTGGCACCTACGCTTCACCAAAGAAGCAACACCCAACCCCAAACAAGAACACACCAGTAGAGACACTTAAGAGACATGTGATGTAGCAGAACACAAGAGAAGTTAATTATGGTTTGATCTCATGCACTTTTAGCCAACTACAGTGGTTGTACGCAGGAGCATGTGATACCTTTGGAAAGTGCATTTCAAGAATAGTAAGCAATGTACAGTGCAAGACCAAGTGGAAGTTTTATTTTCCAGGACCAAGTGGAAGTTTTATTTTCCAGGACATCTTGAGTCTCAAAGCTGAGTACCCATGTTTCTGCCTCTTCCCGGAGAATTAACGTCCAAATACTCCTCGGAAAGACAGAATCGACACATAACCTCCAGCATCATCTCTCCTTTGGAGAAGAGGCCCCTCTGATATCTACAGAGAACTGCTATAGACATCCTCTGTGGCTCAGCATCTCTTTTTTTCTCTCTCCTGATCCCACAGGAAACATTCATCAGTCTCTCAGCAGAGAAGAATTTACAAACTTCTGAGACCACTTATTTTCTGCTCTTGAGAATTGACTGCTTCCATGGTATGTTAGCCCCATGGCAGTCATATATTTCTTTGCCAATATCAAAGACGAATGTTGATAATCAATAACACTTCTTTAAAACAAACAAAAAAGCCAAACAAAACCAGTCACCAACCATTAAGAAGGAAGGATTTTTCTTGAGAGATTTGGTTTTCCACACTAGTAACTGCTTTCAATAGGAGTAACAACTGCCATACATAAATTCCGTAATATCTGAAAAACGCTTCAAATATTTTGCTTTTTATCTTTCACGTATAGTCCTTTTTCCACATACAAGGAAACCAGTAGCTGCCTGAAAACAGCATGTTCTTATTCATATACTGTGTTTAGTATGCTATGAAATAAAAAGACTCAGCTTGCAGCTCTCCTTGAAGAAAGAACCAGATAAATATAATTTAATTTCTATTAGTTAAAAAAGCATAATTTAGGAGGGCAAAAGCTATTTAAATACAAGTTCTACTTACTGAAATAATGTATTATTAGAATGGAAAGAAGAGACAACACGTATGAAATGTCAACTCATCCTTGGCTAATCAAATCTGAAAATTAGACTGGTTTATAAGGAGTAATTTTATGACGTAGTTAATAGCATCTTGCTGTCTAGAAGCCAGAAACAGGCTCCTCAAACTAAATGAAAAGCATCTTCTTCAAATATTTAATTATCTGTTCCAGGACCATCTATTTTTTGAACCATGGCATTTATGTGTGTTGTAATTAGATTTTCACAGAATCACAGAATGTTAGAGGTTGGAAGGGACCTCAAAAGATCATCTAGTCCAATCCCCCTGCTGGAGCAGGAACACCTAGATCAGATCACACAGGAACGCATCCAGGTGGGCTTTGAATGTCTCCAGAGAAGGAGACTCCACAACCTCTCTGGGCAGCCTGTTCCAGTGCTCAGTCACCCTCACCGTAAAAAAAGCTTTTTCTCACATCCTGACACTCACCCTTTACATATTTA
>NW_010141623.1:0-4864 GCF_000699245.1 Pterocles gutturalis
GGCCCGTCAGAGCGCCGGCACCGAGTGAAATGGACACCGGACCCCGGCAGCGCCAGAACCCGGCCTGTTACCTTGACATTGCTCTTAAACTGAGCTTCCGGTTAAACTTGCAAGTTACACTTCAGCCTATACTGAAGCTTGACCTGCTTCCTGAACTTGCTAGTTACTCAGAATGACCGAGTTGTGAGAAGCTGCAGAGGCCGTTTGATGTTGACAAATACAGGTAATACACCTTGGAAAAGACTTTGTCACTAACGCACAGATTAGTTCAACGATACTTGCACGGAAAAGGGACCTGAACAATAAGTACACAGCTCAATTTGCCACCTAGACAAATATAACAAGCCACAAATAATATGAAAAAAGATAATGGCATTATGCAAGTACTGCAACTTATTTTGAAATAGTGTATGGCACTGAAAACTCCCATTTCAGAATTAATGTTGCAAATTTAGGAAGAACAAGGAAAATTAAAAGAATGGAGAATAGAAAAAATGCTTGTATGAAGAATGATTCAAAAGAACAAAAAATATTTAGAAAGTAGACAAAGTAGTGTGCCATGTTAAGTGTATCAGGGCAACTGGAACAGATACTGTAAGTTTGGAATGTCTATACATTGCCTGATAGCTGAAAAGCAAGAAAACATCCTCTTAGAGATGAGAAAGTGACAAATTTAGAATTGTTAAAGTTTCCAGGTTTTTTTAGTTAGGTTTTTTTTTTTTTTAAAAAAAGGAAGGAAAAAACAAAACACTGTGGATTATGGAAAGTCAAGACTTTAGTGAGATACAAAGCTACTGTGAGCAAAAATCATGCCATATCTCCCATTCTGGTGGACATACAAGTTTCTCTCAAGCATCTAGCACTGGTCAGTTGTGACAGGACACTGAACTCAGTTCTGGCCCAGTAATGTTCATTCCTTGTTTCTAAGCTTGATACTGATGTAAAACAAACTTTATCAGATATTACATAATAGAATTTATTTATGAGACTTTAGACTCTGTTCCTGTGAGTACACATGTTTAACTCTGTTAGCATGAATAGTTTCACAGAAGGAAGCTGGACCAGCCAAGGGAATATAACATAAGCACACTTATAAATAACTGTTTAATTTGAGCTTGTACATCCTCATAATTTTGTATTAATATTTTGTGGCTTAGGCAGAGAGTGTGCGTTCATCTTTTCTTTATGAGTTCCTTTCACTTATCTATGTAAATGCTGCATGGTGAATTTACAGTAAATTTTCTTCGTTACATTCTTTGCGATTATAAAATTGCAGGGGTTGACCTCATGCTAGTCTTTCAAGAAGAGTTAGCTGTAGTGCACATATATACCTTCAACATTAATATTTATTTTCTTTTTTATTCTTTTGCTGCTGTGTATTTACAAACTTTTCTTGCTTGTTGATTCCAGTCTAATTTTTACAAGGACCCTCACGTCCCTGGAGTTGTGGTATATTTTAGATAAAGGTTTCAAGTTGTGATTGAGTACCATGCAGTAGAAATTAAACATTCACTTCATGCAAGCAGGTGACTTGCTGCATTACAAAAACCAAACAACAACAACAAAAAAAAAACCCAACCCAAAACAAAGAACAACCACCTTGAAACAAAATTGCCACTCAAGATATTGATTATTGTCATAGAAAGACACATTTTGAGATGCACTAAAGTCCTTTCTCAAACAATAAATGGGATTTTATACTGTTATGAGCGCGATCCACAAGTATTTAGTGACAACTGTAAGCTTCAATGATGTATCCACAATTAGTAAGACCATTGTCAACTTAAAGGACAACATTTACTAGTGATGCTGCATTGCCTACTCTGGTAAAAAGTAAGTACTGAGTATTATTATTTGTTTGAATATGTCAAAGAATGAGCAGCAGCAGAAGAACCAGAAATTTAAGAACCATGTAAGTGTAAGTTTGCAAGTTCATACTAATTTTGCTAATATCAAATTCATCTCTCTCCCTGACCCAAAAAAGTGGTCAAAATTCCATGGACTATTCCAGTCTTGGTAAAAGATTAAGACTAAGTGTAGAATCTGACTGTTCTTGCCATTTATCACTTTTCAAAAACAATTTTATAAATATGGCAATTTGGCATCCATTTTCAGACCTTCTTAAACATAGTACAAGACAAGCTAAAATGGTGATTGTATACATCCACAAGGATTTTGGAGCCATGCTGTTTTTATAAGATTATTATGTTGAAAACATGTGAGACACACTGCCCTATATCTTCAAGTCTTGATCAGCTGCTTTTGAAGATGGATCTTCTACAGGCTTTAGACAAGGAGAGGTCATGTTCATAGGAAACCCTGTCTCCCCCATATTATAGCTGTTTTAGCTAGTATTCATGTAAACAAGCCCAAGACCTGGATAAGATAAACTAGTGGAAAGATTCTCAAATATAGGGGAAAATCAGCTGAGAAATGTAGGACATTATTGTTGCAAGAGCAAATGAAGATAAAGATGGAGAGAGAAACTGTGGAAAATGTGTTTTTTCATGCTTTCCCTTTATCCTGTGTCTGTCCTGCCTTTGCAGGCTCCGGACAGAGACCACTTTATGTTCTGCATACAGTTCTGTCTTTACGATTACTGGTATTTCCTATTATAAAGATAAGTACTCTTAATCAGTACCAACAGCATGATCATCACCAATCACGACAGAATTCCAGAAGGGAGCAGGCTATGCGTAAAACTGTCCATGAAGAAGCATTAAAAAGTAAGGAACCATTTGGATTGATTTCTTTCTTTCTCTTTTGTTGAAATGTAGGGCTGGAGAAAACTTCAGCAGAACCCTAGTCAAACCACTTACTCTGAGGCCAGATGAAGCAAACCTTGACTAACCTTCACAAGTGTTTATCCAACTTCATCAAAACTTTCAGTGAAGGAGATTATGCAGGGGTGGGTTTTTTTTTTTTGTAGCCTGTTCTAGCAATTCATTACCTGAAGAGTAAGAAAGTTCCTCTGAATATTCCGTAATTTTTTTTTCCACAGTGAGTTATGCCAATTTTCTCTTGTCCTTTGTTGGACATGGAGAGCCAACTATTCGTCAATCTCTTTACAAACCAACATATGTGATACAGAAATTAATGATTCAGTGCTCTCTCGAAACAAAGAAAACACTGACATTTATAAGACTAGTCTTGCTAACACTACTTTGGTAAAAATATATTTGAAATGCTCAACACTTTGCATTTTCTTTCTTCTAGATAAACAAACCTAACTCATTCAGTCTTTCTTCATAGATCATTTTCCTCAGCCCTTATTGGGCTTGTCACCTCTCTGTGCACTTCTATCTGTTTGCATCTGTCAGACTTCCTGTACTCAACACTCTCAGAGGCCTCACCAATACCAAGTAGAATTAAAAAAAAAAAAATCTATAAATACACAAAAGTACACCTCTATGCACCTCCTTTATTCTAGATTGGTTTTGGCTGCTAGTGCATGCCAGATTGGTTTTTTTTTTTTGTTTGTTTTTTACTTTTTAAGAAAGACAAGCATGTAATTAATTTGTGTTTATTTTTTATTCCACTGTAATTCTAAAACTCCTTGTCCTTTTTTTTTTTTAATGACATTTTGATTTGTTTGTGTAGGACCACTCTTATCTATCTGAGACAAATTGAGTCCCATTCCTTGTATCTCTAGTGCCTCCTCTTATTTTCAAGTGTATTCTATTTCATGCAAACTTTTTTAAAAAAAGAAAAAAACCCAACAAAAACTAGTAAGCCCCTGACAGATCTGGATGGGACCCATCCTTGAGATGTTCTCCTATCTGACAGCAGGAAATTTTGTCATTACTGGTTAATTAGCTGTCAGCAGTACCAGTGGCAACTTTGCAACTTGGAAGGGAAGTTGTGGCACACTGAATTGTTGCCACTACAAAGTCTCCTTCTGTGAAAGAACCACAAGTAACAGCATATTTTGGAGAATATCATTGTGTAAGAAAAGTAATAAAGACATCTATGAACAAGGGCCAGACATGGCACACCGAAGTTCTACATTCAGACTTTCACATTTTCCTGTATCAGTTCTTTCTTGCACAATAAGCACAGAGCAAAACAAGAAAAACCCTAGTCTTGCATTTTCCCCCACTTTTTGATGATTCTTATGAAATTGATTTCTTCCTCTGTACTGCCTCAGCTTCACTGTGTGCTAGTTGCCAGTGCAAGAGCTGCTGGGGAGCTCAGTGCCCAAGTGTGCAAGCACATGGATCACCTTAGCCTCTTTCTCACTTCTTGGATTCCCCCTGATTTCAGATACAAAATGTTACTATAGACTGACTGGCTAGGGTGATTGTTATTTGCTATATATATATTTACTAAAAAAGCAAGTATGTCTCTAACAATAAATGAAACCCTAAAAGGAAATATTATATATTCCATCTCCGGATGAACTCATCTTTCTGAAGTTAGTTGGGTGCAGTTAACCGCTTCCTCACTTCCCCTTTTACCACTCAGAACATCTGAAAGCCAAACGGAGGCAAACAGAAAAGCTACCGTAATTTTAAAAAAAGTTGCCAGGTGCACCTCTTTTCCAAAGCCACATTCAATGACAGTATTTCTTCTCCCTCATTCATCCTCATCTAAAAAAGCCTCCCTGCAACCCCTCCCTCCCCCTCCGCGGGTTCTAACATTGGCTTAGGCATTAAAGTTCCCAGGGAGAAGCAAACCGCAGCAGTCCCTCACGGGCTCCGGCTGGGGGTCAGCGCCGGGGCAGGGGCAGGTGGAGGGATCGGGGAGGGGGACGCGATCCCTCGGGTGCCAGTCGCCCTCCGACAGCTTCAACCCCTCCCTCAGGGAAGCAGAACTGCTTTCAGGACCTGGGTCTTCAAAGCAAGACAGAAAGGGTGCTTTCCTC
>NW_010141624.1:0-18227 GCF_000699245.1 Pterocles gutturalis
GCTCTTGTCCTCAAACACGTCTGCACAGCGCCACTGCCCACACGAACAGAGGAAGTGTGGACACGTTACTCGTGATGCGCTATGGCCATGGAGCAGACACCTTGTACCCCCACAACCCCTACCAGGAAAGCAGCAAAACCAGGAAAGTGAACCAGAAGCTGCTCTTCAGGCACAGAATTTGCTTTTCCTGACTGTGGGCAGAACTGGAAGCCGGACTCACATCTGTACCAGGTCAGGACCTTGGGACCCAAACCAGTTGAGAGTCCTGCCCTGTTCTGCCAGAACAGGCTTTGCCCTCCTCGGTGACTCCCAGTTTATCCAAGTGCACTGCTTACAAACCCAGCCCCGCACTGCAGCCACATCTGGGCACGAGCATCTGCTCATGGAGCACCCGAACGTCCAGCAAGGCAACGCACTGTGACTTCTTCTGTCTCACTGAGGCGTGATCTTGAGTAAGGGTTCTCCTTTAACTTTTTGTTATTGTTATTGTTGGGGTTTGTTTTCATTTGCAACCTGGAGCTGATGGTTCCCATGCAGAGAATTTCAGACCACTGATTTTAAGATTTTAAATTTAAGAATTTAAATTTAAGACCACTGATGTCAAGAATTTGAGACCAACTCTTTTCTCTTGACATTTGCCCAGCTTCTTCTCCCCTTCAGACCCATAAATATGTAACGTCAAACACCTCTGAAGCAGAGGAAGGGGTGGAAATGCCAATTCCCCTTCTCCAGGTTTGTTGCCTTGGTCGATTCTTGGGGCATCTCTTCCTCACACCTCCAGTTGTCCAAGGGCACTGATGGTACCACCCATCTCACCTGTCAAAGCCAGGCTGGATGAGGCTGTGAGCAACCTGGGCTAGTGGGAGGTGTCCCTGCCCATGGCAGGGGGTGGAACTGGATGATCTCCAAGGTCCCTTCCAACCCAAACCATCCTGTGACTCTATGATCTCCAAGCCCCGTTGCATTGCATGTTCCAGGCTCTGGGAGCCAGTCCTGTCCAAATCCTCGCTCTCCTCTGGAGTGCCTCAGCTCACAGCTCCCAAGAGGTTCAGTGGATGAAGAGATTTACGGGTGACATCCAACCAGGGGCTCGAAAGAAACGTCTGGGGCAGGCACGAAGGCAAACCGCTGAGCGTTCAATTAGACTATGCTTTAGGGACGCAAAATTGCATATTCCTTTTCTGCGTGTTCCCTGCACTTACAGAGCAACCCATTATTAAGCTATTAATCACCTCTCTCAATTAATTGTTCTGAAATGACCCAGGCTTTAGTAGTTGTGTTGCAATTGAAAAGCTCACTTATTTTTGGAAAGGTGAAGTTCCAGGCAGTAGCAATTTGAGACAGGCAAGCTATTAGCCACTGTTTAGAATCTCAATTACCCTAAAGAAGGATAATTACAAATAAAACAAACTTGTGATCCCACATCAGTAAGAACAGTTCTCCCCTGCTTTATGGAATATACAAGCAGTTTTTCATCCACTGGATTTAATTTCCACATGAAAAATTGACCTTAACAGTATGAAGTATGGCTACAAGTAAAAACTGTGTTTTCATTGAAGAGAATAAATGCATTTCCTGAATGCTGGCTGTTAAAGCTAATTGATTTATTGGCTCTCTATATAGTGTACTATTGTCTTTGCACTCATGGGACAAGGAAGCTCTTGAGAACAGAACTAAAATCTGCCGCAGCAGCGTGACAGCTGAAGAGGGCTTTTTTTTTATTATTTTTTTAATATAATTTACAAGTTTTTCAAAGCTGAAAGAAATCTTTCTAGGATTGGTGGAAGCTAACTGGACTGTTAGCGTACTGGATTTTTTCTTTTAATCTCATAATATTATTGGGAAGTTAACAGCACTGGCAGCAGGTTACTTTCTTTTAATCAGATTGCCTTCACTCTAAAATATTTCTGTTCAAGCAAATGTAAAATACAAGTCAAAAGAAGAGAAATGGGAAAATCCTCCCTTTCTTATTTTCCTTCACAGATAGGAGTCAAAAATCCAGTAGAAAACAAAGGCTATGCAAAAATATATCTCCCCGATAATGAAAACAATTTTAAAATTCATGAAATAGCCAAATATTTGTTATTATCTCTTGCTTTTAGGTTTTATGTAAATGAGTGCCTATCAGATGAAAGGAAGTGCCTGGTAGCAGGTGGAAGAAAACTCACATAATCATACCAATAAAAAAGCCCTGAGGAAAAACAAAATAAAATGAAAAATCAATACAGGATGTTGTTCTCCAGATATACTATTAAAATGTAGTATTCCAGAGCTGCCCCACTGTCCTCAGTAACGGATAATCCTTTTACTCTAAGATAAGCTGAGGGACAGATTCTCCCCACTCACAGGTATAAAAACCCCACTGAGCCCGAAGGGAGCCGCGCGCATGCACGCAGGAGAGCACAGCCGCAACGCAAGGATGCGCTTGGCAAAGAAAGGAGCCGAAACGGACAGGAGGCAAAGCTGAGATTCCTCAAGGAAAGCTGCCCTGTGCCGCTGGGTTTTACAGTGTCAGTGAAAAACACCCACAAGTTTTCTGAGATTCCCTAAGTACTGCAAAAGTGAAAGCCCAGAGCAGAAATCTGGCAAGAAATCTGATTATATTAATAATTATAGTATCACATATTATACATATGTTTCTGCAAGGATTCTCTTACTCCAGTAACTGTCAGTTTGGCTACAAATTTTATTTTTCTCTTCTTTCTTATTTTTCTTTGTTTGGTTCTTATTGCTAACTGAAAGCAGGAATTCTGTTCAGCAGAAGCTCCATGGATTAACAAGGAAAATCTTTAAGGAGCTTGATAAATGCCTCTTTCCCAGGCGAGCACAGCCCATTTCTCACACCGCCAGGTGAGAAGCCGGCTCCTCTGCACGAGGCAGGACACATTTGACCATTGCAAGTAGAAGAATGAGGGCTTGAGGAATTACATCCGAACTGCCTGGGAGCAGGGAAGGCTTCCAAACCCTTATGACATCTCTGATCTGTTCAAATAACAAAAAATACTCTGAAAAAAAAAAAGAATATCTGCTTGGTTATTGGAGGGGAGATGGAAGGTCATAGCCAACTCCTTTTTTTAAGACAAAAAATAAATGTGAAGACATCTGTCACCTCTTTCTCTGACCTCGTAATGACAAAACCAAAAAGATCTCAATTGCTAGACTGTCCTTTGTGCTACCTACAGCTTTCTTGATGCTGAGTACCAAAAAGCAAGTGTGCTTGAAAACCCCGCTTCCTCCGACTGGAGAGGCAGAAGAGCTCCTGCCACCCAAAGCAGAGGCTCAGAGCAGAAAACAAATCCGAACACGTGATACTTATAGGCAAGAAAGAAGAAACTTCAGCAAAATGACAACTACAGTCACAACAGCAAGAGCAGGCTGCTCAGCCAGCAATTAAATATCCAGGCATCTTAAAAGTACACATGGAGAAACTTAATTCTCTTTCAGAGCATGAACAACTCGAAATCGCTTTGTTCTGACACAGCAAACATTGTGACGGCAAGTTCGCTAAAAGCTAAATTTTCAGCTTGCTCAGAGTTTTCATATCTAATACCATGACACTGGTATGGACAAAATCTGTGTATCTTTTCTTCATTACCTCGAGGACCATTCACACCTGTGTTTTCTTGTGTCATTTTGTTATGTTTATAAAGAGAATATTGTCCATTCCTGAGGGTATCTTCTGTCTGTACCCAGAGCATCACAGCCGCCACTTCCCTACCCAGTCACCAATAAGAGGTGTCCAGAATAATTTCCACATCTCCTCTTTCAGCACCACTAGTCCTCATGAACAGACAAAGTCCTCCTACTTGTGCCCATTTTACAGGATGTCCCCACAAAGGCAATCGAGTCCCCATTCCGAACCAGGCGGGACTGTCCACGGATGCAGGTACAGTTGCGGCATCTCCACGTTCTGCATGCCACTTCTTGCTTATGATTTGGAGCCGGTAAAGTCATATTTCTGTAAAATTAACTACAGGTATGGCCAGTCTGGGGTCTTTAACGAGCTGGGTTGGTGGCTGGGCTCAAAGAGAGTTTCCCCCATCAGTCTCAGAGTCAACGCCTTGGCTCTAACCCACACGGCGGCGTTCAGCCACGATGACAAATTACCAGGCGAGTTCTGCAGGGAGAGGCAAGTGAATTAGGGAATGAATAATTAAACTAAAAGAAATAGGTGAGGAGAACCTGAGGGGGGGGAAGAAAAGAGAGGGGGAAAAAGCCCTGAATTACAAGAAAGTGGGAGCCAAGTTGTCTGGTGGGTATGCAGAAGGCAAACCCAAGGTGGGCAGTGAGGAGGGGCTCGGAGCAAGGCGGGGGTCCCCAAGAGCCCCCCCCTACCAAACCCTCCCTGCTGTGGCCAGCATCTACCCAGGAACTCCACTAAACCGAGCTTCCAAGGAGATATGGAAAGGTCAAAAATAGAGGGGACGTGCCGCCTCCTCCCCCTGTCCGTGCCAGCCCCCCGGGACCCACCGCCTGGCAGCTGCAGCCCCCCAGGACCCTGAGCAGCAGGTTTCCCTGCGCACGGGCACCAGCCCCGATTTGCAAATGCAAAAGCCTTTTGTGATCAGCGCTTCTGCTGCATGGACACATCTCTGTCCTCTCCAAAGGCTCTCTGCCCTCCCCAGGACAGCAAACTGGTACCAGCAGTTCTGTCAAGCGGCGGCAAAATTTGCATTAGCTTTTGCTATAGCAACCCAGCACAGAGGATTTCCCCTACTAACCACTGCTCCTTTCAACTACTAATTCTTTAAACCACCAACATTTCATCAAAACCAAGTTTTAAAAATCCCGACTCTTATCACAGTTAGTACCAGTAATCCTTTTTTCCAGACTAGATGCTTCCAAATCATGTTACATCTTTCATCTTCCTTGTGATTAATTTCAAGGTCTTTACTGAATCAAGTGAGGCATTTTTTTTTAAACCTCTCTGTTTCAGTTTTTCAGGCTTTTAGTCAGTTCTGCTAGTTCAGAGCAGCCGTCAAAATCACACCAGCAGTTTGTGTTCAGTCACTACAGTAACTCTCGGTTTTAGGAGAAAACCATAATGGCAACCATCTGATTATTTTAATGCATGCCATAATTTAAATCATAACAACTGCAAAAGTCAGGCTATTTTGTTTTATGGATTATCAACAGCCTTATGACCTTGAAAATAGTCGAGTTGACTCACTGATTTTTGCAATTTAACAAAATAGCACATACAGCATAATTTTATCAACTTTGCCTAATCTGGTGAAAGTGCAGGGCTCTAAAAATAGATAAATGTCCATTTCAGACCCACTTCACAGCGTGAGGGAAGTCTGTGCTAGGAAGCAAAATTATTTGAGAATAACTGTAGAATGGTTAATACGATACATTAAAAAAAAAAAAAACTTTTAAGCATTTGTTTTGCTGCAACGTTAACTGAAGTTCTTTGATACACAAATGACAGAGAGCGGCATTGACCCTCATTTAATTCTTCCCTGAAAAAGTGTGAAAGCCAGGGAAAGGTAAAGAGGAAGAACACTTAACCTTTGGTGACCAGAGGTGCGCTTGATCTGTTATTTTGTATTCCATACTCTTCAAAGAGCAATATAAACAGAATTATTTATGCCCGGCAAAATGTTGCTTAATTACTTATGCACCACTGTTTGCTTGTATTTTAAGCTCTCTCTACCACCCACAGGCAGACGTTAAACAGCTGCTAAAAGCTAGCTTTAGTCTTGCCTGTTTGAAATTAGCATACTTGAGCTCTGAAAAAACTTTGTTGCCAATTTACATATGCATAGAGACTGATATTTAGACTCACCATATGATATGTCCCTCAAGAGCTTTTCTTATTGCCTCCATCCTCAGGTCTCAACCTAGAGACTGTAAATCTAGCAGGTGATTAATTCTATACCCTTGAGAAACTAGCAATTAGCACTTGCAACCAGTAAAAAATTGTCATTTCAAACCCCTGTTTACTATGCCCATGTATTTTCTGTGCACTCACAGTTAGCTCCAAATAGATGTACACGGCAATAGATTTGCAGCCGCTTCTGTCTCTTTATGTAAAAATACAATATAGCTTCCAGCTCATCAACCTATTAAACACAGGGAAAAAACATTAAATAATTGGCATTCCTTTTTATATATATATATAAAATGGGAAGATGCAGCAAGCATGAAAACACTCGACACGATGTTTTATGTCGCCAGACCTTAACCAGCTCATTTCAACACGATGACTTTGTAGGGTTTACCTGTTTTGTGTCAATTCTTATCTCTGATAGCCGAAATTACCGTACTTCCAGATGTTCTTATGCATTATTGAGGTCTCCTGCAGTAGATGCTGGCAAAGGTAAGATAAGGTTTTATTTCTTTGTAGTAGTCACAACACTGAGATCAAAGGCAGGAAAGTGCAGTGCTTAGTACTGAAAACTATGATGAACTTCACATTTATTTTCAAGTAGAAAATCTGTCACAAACCTGCTCATCAGTTAACTGTTTCAAGTGTAATCCGCCGGGCCAGCGCCAAACAGTTTAAAGGTGCGGGGGTGCTGTTCCTAAAAAGACTCTTTTAAGGCTCGTTAAGTGGGTGCTAATCAGCAGCGTGCAGGACAAGAGCAGAGCACGTTGGGCAGCGATGCTGCACCCAGACCCCACAGAAAAACTGCCCTGGGGGGAAAGGAGCGGCTGGAGGGGTTTGGGGAGGGGGTCCAGAGCTGAGACACTGCGATGTGCCACATGCAAGGACAACCTACATTTAAAAAAAAAAAATATTAAAAAAACCCAAACTTGCTGCTTTGAGCAGAAATTAGTTGTACAGTGCATGGCAGTGAAATGAAAATATTGGTCCCTTTTATAGGGTTTTTCCACTCGAATATTTCCATCAGGCTGTACAAATCTGTACTGGATTACACCCTTCTTACAGGGGGAAACGCTGCTGCCCCACCCCAATTTCAGAGGGGCTTTTGAAAATCCTTGATGTCTATCAAGGCAAACTTGGACTAAAATGCCTGAAGCCATATTTTTCCCATCGTCTTGTTAAAAAGCAAGGAATTAGTGGTAAATGTAAAAACAGTCACTAATAAAAGGATTTTTTTTTTCTCCGAGTTGCACAGTCATTAAGGGGTCTGCTGCAAAAGCCTGCTAGACTTTCTTCCCACTAATTACATCATCAGATCATCATACTGCTAAAATCAGTTGCAGAGTACTCGTACACAACTAAATCCCTGCTTCTAATTACTATTTTAGTCTCTTTTTCCTCGTGACACGTTGGTGATAGATCATTATTTTTTCAGCAATTTGTTCGCATTTATATGCAATATAATTGGATCTGATTAATTATTATGATTAATGACTGCAGAATTTCCTTGCAAAGCTATTAATACTGGTAGTATCAAATGAGAGACACGGACAAATTAAAGCCAGTGGAGCCCTGTTGCTTGTACTGAGGACGCCTGGGCCAAAGTAACCCTTTGCTGTTCTCTGCTCTGCAATAAACGTGAAGGTTTAACGGGTATTTCCCTGCAGATCTCTGTGCTTTCAAGTGGTTTTAAAACACAATTAATGGGTAAGAGATACAGATTTAATTCTTAGGGGGACTTAAATTTAAAATTATGTATATTTGGATGTATTTTAAATGAGCTCAGCAGCATTATTGCAGTGCCATTGATTTAAAGTCAAGGAACTCTGACGAAAAGAAAAGGCTGAGAAATATTTCTAAATAATTTAGAAATCTAAATTTACCCTGTTTTTTCAGGTTGGGGGTACAGCAAAACATGACAACAAAAGCAGTTAATTTCCATTAAGCGTCGTATTACAAAATTTCCAAAGGACATATTTATGTAGTGTGTCCTGTATTTTAAATTACACTCTGGCTTAGAAATAGGATATTACATGTAAAAAAGCAAACAATGACTGAGTAGCTTAGGGGATCGACTTTCCTGCTGCCTCTGGGACCTGACTTTAAATCTGTCTTTGAGCAAACTGAAGAAAAATCATTTCAGTCTAATGGCAGTAGCATATATAAAAAAAAAATCAGATAGCAGGAGTTGCACGCAGGTGGCAAAAAGCTTTAGAGAAAAAGGGGGTGCAGCGTCAGATGAGTGATGGCGATTTTGCCTGGATTACTGTAAAGCTGGAAACGCAGGGACTTTGAATGCGATTTTAATCTGTAATAAGTGACAGCAGTCCTAATCAAACCTGAGTCAAAATAAGGGCACTGATATTTTGGGTGCAAAGCTACTGAGGAATGTTTAAAGTGCCTCTTTTAGTCCAACATCAGAAATAGAGGAAAAAAAAAAAATTGCCTGCCTGTGGTAGGAAGTGAATACCTACTGGGAGATGTTTTTAAAGCATATTAGCTCTTCAGATTCTGAGGAAAACGAAAAGATTGCCCACTTTTCAGCTCCAGGAATTTCCCTGTAACTAAAGTATGAGAAAAAGATGGTGTGTGTGTTGCAAAATAAGAAACTGTGGGCCGCCAAATATTTTGAAAGAATAATCTGTTTGTTATAAAGCAGATTAAAAGGATGCCTTCCTAAAAAACAAAAGCAAAGAAACTCAGCCAAAACGCACGCAACATTAGTGACCAGGTGCCCGTTTGTCAAAGGGCAAATCAGCCAAATTCACAGCTGCAGCCTGTCAGGAAATTCCAAATTATTCCTGTGCAAGCTGAAAGTGACATTGTACCTGTAAGAAATGATGTGGTTTCTGATGCAAAGTCATCCTGATGTTGTAATTTTGCAGTTTACACTGTGTGGGCTGCTGCTGTTCGATTTTTAGGGACATCTGCTATAAACATACCATTGGAATGGGGCTGCTCAGGACATGGACCTGCAGCGAGTTGCTCTGGGACCACACTTCAGGGCAAATAAGGAGCAGGAATCCAAAGAGAATGTTGCTCGTGTGTTAAGCTGTGCCCTGGGTAGTGTTTGTCACAAAAGACAGGGCAGGACATTCACCTGTAGTAGTCAGAATGAAAAAATTCAAAAAATTAACAATGGAGCGTTTCATAACATTGTCAAATGAAACATATTTGCGATTCCATTAGGAAGATCATGACTTCTGATGAAATGTTTAACATAGAGGTACACTGAACAATTTACAAACAGCAACAACTCAAGGACGATGAAGAAAGGCTTTTATTTTAAAAGTTTGGGGTGTGTACTTGGTTTTGTATCCTATATCAATGGGCTATTACTTCTTCTCCAGCATGATTTTTTATCTAGGCAGCCGGCTGAAGATCTTGAGGTATGTTCCCCCTCTTTTTAACATCAGTGACTCTTGTTTGTTGGGGAAAAACAATTTCCCAAATGATTGACTCAACAAGATATTCCAAATATACCCAGGCATTGGTCTTCGCATAGGAATATATGTGAAACAGAAAATCACAATTTCCCATGCATGTATTTTAAAAACTATCCAGAAAACAAAAGTAGCTGCAACTGTTTTCCAGTACTTTGTCAAGATGTGACACCAAGGTCCTCTGCTCGATGTCTCACCAGGCTCAGAAATGATGCTAAGAACTATCATTGATGGTAATGAGTTGGATGGAAGAACACAGTTACTCAATATTTGCATGCAGAACTGTCCAAGGGGCCTGAAATCCCCCAGGTACTGCACTAAACTCGCAGCAAAGATGGTTACTGACCCCGAAGAGTTCACAACGTAACAGCCAAACAAGACAGCAGATGCAAAAGGCACCACGTACGGTTTCTCCGTCCTCCCTCTCTGCACACCGTGCTCCTCCACCAGCAGCCAGACCCTTGTAGAGCTGCTGCTCACCGAGGTATCCCTGACCACTTGCAATGTCACAGGAGAAACCGGTTCTTTCTCCAAGATTCAGCCAAAGAAAATCCTGTCCACCCTTGACTGGCCAGATGTCCTCACCAGCCAGAAGGTGATCTGAATAAGCCTTGAGTGCAGTGACCGATTATTGGCACCTTCATGGGAGCGCCGGTTCCCTACATCAGAAGAAAACAAGCAACAATGAAAAAGGTGTAAGAGCCTTTTTAATGGCTTGGAATCACGATTTGTGTCCTCCCACCCCTGGCAGAGCCTTTGTGTGACAAGGGGAGGAAAGGGACAGAAGGAAAACGCACAACGCAGCCAGCCACGGGATGCTGCAAAGCAAGGAGGCACAAGGCAACGTATTCAGAGTGTCCCATTCCCTGACAAATGAGTTTTCTTTCTGATCTTGGGGATCTGGAGGGTTTGCATTTATGGACACAACTGCATGCAGGAGGTCTCTGGAGAGTGGCAGATCCACGGCAGCTTGGGGCAGAGGGAAATAACCCAGGAAACCGCGTGTGAAACGGGAACATTGGCTGGTCCTGAGCCAGAGGATCAGCAGCGAGGATGGTCCCACACACAGAGCAAAGTCCCCTCTGCACCGAGTGACCCCTGAATTCAGTCCACCCCAGCATCAGGTAAATAGAGAACTCCTGATAACCAAGAGACGTGTAACGGTGATAAAATACCAACCCAGAACAACGCTTATGGATCTTCCAGCCTTCGGGTGTGTTACAGAACCAAGAACGCAGTCTGCCATCAGGATACAGATGAAGTGTGAACCTCAGTATAATCCGCTGTTGTTAATCAAAAACACTTACTTACATCTACTTACGTTGCAAGCAAAGCCTCTTGTTTACATTTAAAATCTATTTTTAAATGCTTTTTACCTGACCTTGTCCTCAGGAGACTAATGGACACTAATGCATTATTGCCCAATTAACAGCACGTCAGAACCTCGCCTGCACGAGTCCTCTCTAGGTCTCCCACCCGCCCTCTGCATCGTGCGGAGTAGCATTAGCCCATCGTGTATGCAGAAGAGATTATCTGAATAAGCACACATCCCTAATCTGAAGATGAAAAACAATGTCCTGAGAGCCTTTAAAATGGTTTCATAGAAAATGAGGGTGAGATTATTTTGTTCTTCTGTTTTCATTTTTCTTGGGGGGGCTTTAATCATTTTTTTTAATAAAGACAGTTGAGATAAGTGAACTATCAGTTCAGAAGTCACTGAGGAAACAACATTTAGACCACAGTGATAGAACAGGCAAATGTGAGCGTCATAATCTTTTAGCATCTTTTGCATTGTATTAGCAAAACAGAGCATCATCAATCTCCCGGTGTTGTTTTTCACCTGACTACCACCTTTTGCCTTGCACACCCCGAGGAGCGTAATTACAGTCACATAACATATGTACATTGGGTTTGAGGAGAGGGGAATAGAAATGATTTTCATACAGATGGCTTTGGTAAATAGGAAAAGTCATGTGGCTTTTCTTCCCGCAACTTTCTGGAAGTTCTACCCATTTTTCTGTTTAATTTAAAATTGAGGAGAGCATTAGACTTTGATGGCACATGTAACGGATATACATCCAGAATACGAACCTATATGTTTTCGCATAACTCTAGAATTAATAAAGTGACTTTAAACAGAGAAGCTACTATCTGGATGTATTTTCTTGGTAAAGTTGTCTTTCAAAACAAAATATGCCTGGAAGAAGGATGGATAGACAGACAGATAGATAGACAGAAATCCACATTTTGAAACACTTACCGACCAAATTTTTAACTTGAGTAACATGGATTTATATTTTTACTTTTTTTCAGCTATGAAAGATAAGAGCTTGAATACACAGCACGAGGCAAAACCTCCACAATAAATAAATGTTCTGGAATGCTGAAGAAATCTGACCTAGACATCCATTATTTCCCAAAACCTACCACAAACAGACTCCTTAGACCTTAATCTTACCCTAATTTAAGATAAGGGAAGCTGGCAGAGCGTCACTTTGGCTGTAATTATTATCTCCTGAAGAGCAGCGCGGCATTCTCCAAGGCACGTGCAACTGAGGGAGATTAGAGTTCGGTAAGAGGCTCCATTCATTTCCGCCTACCAGTTTAAGTATGAATAACGTTACAGTTACGGAAGGGGAAAAAAAATAAATAAATAACCAGGACACATTAACACAGGCACGTCCCTCTGCCTCTCTCTGCTGCACAGGTTCTCTCTGCGCTGATTGCGACTCAATCACTCATTAAAAGCCGAGGCCATAAGCTGATTTTATTGGCGCTCTCCAGGCGACTTTAAACCGCAGCAGAAAGGCTTCAGCTGGGAACAACACCGAACGCTCCCGCTCCCGCTCCAGCCTGCAAACAGAAAATAAAGCCAGAGATGCAGCGCTGCTGGGGATGCAACACCAACAAACAGGACCTGGGTCCACACTAGTTTGTTCTGGAAATGTCTCTCCCTGGACAACAAAAGCAGCGCAGGCGTGCTGGGGGTGCCCGCCTTCAGGGGAGATGGGCAGAGCCTGATTTCAATATTTAACTGTATTGTAATGATCAAGAAGTTTGCATTACATCCAAAATTAAAGTATTTCTAAGAATTGAAACAACCACATTAGACATACTAATGTCTTTGAGCTTTCTCCTACCATGAGACCTGTTCAAGAAATTAATAAATTTTGTCTGTGGAATATACAGAAGCCCTCTTAAGCCATGATCCAGTTTTAAGTAGAGAGTGGAGGGGTATCAGGCCATTAGAGGTGGCTGGGTAACTGAGCATTTTTATACAGTTTTAATGTTTATCTTTTCATCTTTAGCTTGGAGGAAGCAGTAAGACCTAAAAATCAAACCCTGGATGAGTTTAGATGACGGGGTGTTTAATTTAAGATATCCATCTCAGCATTTGAAAACCTTACCAATGAAGTGCCCATGGTCTAAATATTGGCCAGATCCAGGAACTGCCAGGTCTGCCCTGTGATCTGTTCTTGGTTATGCAAAGAAACCACTCATTGAAATTCAAGCACGTGCTTAAGGCCAGTTAATGGCTATTTTTCCCTCATTAATACAAAAAACATAGCTGATATGAAAGGTAGCTGTTCTCTTGCACTAATAAAATCACAAGACAACAGAGATAACTTTTCGTGCTCTCTCTAGTTCTTAATCTAATATGTCAGTGGCAGGAAACTGAATATCAAGTAGAACCAGGAAGGTGGTTTTATCAACGTATAAGGTATTAGCGAGACCATTAATGGAGCAATCTATCCTCTTCTAGTGTCCACATTTCAAAAAAAAAAAAAAGATGTTGAAAAATTTAAAAAAGTCCCGAGAAGAGCTATGGGAATGAGTAGAGTCTGCAGAGCAGCTACGCAGGGAGAGACATGCTTAGTTTATTTGAAGGAAGGTTAAGAATTGACTTGACCATAACTTAAATTACTTGTGGGAGTTACAAATTCCCGAGAGCAAAGCATTCCTTAATTTGCCAGGCACAGACTGAAAAGATCCAACACCAGCTGGCAGATTGAAGGCAGAGATGTTTGGACTGGAAGTAACTGCACCTTGTTATTTGCCAGTAATTAGTTATTAGGAAAACTTTTGCCAGTTTGCCAGTGACTCCAGCTGCAGGTCTTGTCCTCTAGACTTGTACTCAAACAGATTTGGTTGGGGTATGGCAACCCTACAGCATCTTACCTGGTGAGTGTGTGTGTGCCGAGGAGGAGGAAGAACCGCAGAATTCGTGCGGTTCCTAAAATTCCAGTGGAATTTGTCTTATTTGTCTTCAAATTTGAAACAATGGAAATATTATACATTTATGGATCTGTTTTATAGTATTGTAAACCAGAACACTTTCTAGGCAGATTTTGGCTGAGCTTTACATCTCTGTTTGAGGTTTTTTTTTCATAATGATGCTGTTACAAACTCAAGAGATCTCCATCATCTGCAACACACACCAGAAATCCTGGGTGTGCTTTTCCTACGTGTTCGTAAGGAAATAAATGCACATTCATACAGGGCACCTCTTCACGTTCTGTAAAGCACCAACACAACAACTGCAGTGAAAGTCATGAAGTCAAATAATAATAATAATAATTCCACATAAAACCACTTTTTTTTTCCTGACATTGCTATTAATCTGCTGTTCTTCCAAAGATAACCTGTTTTCCCAGCAGTTTCAACACAGTCACCATTTATAGGATGATCAGGAACACCATAACCCCGCAGGTCCAGGATGCCAGCAGCCCAAACCCAGCTGCCTTGGCAGCCAGACCCCCAGCTCCGTGTCCTTTGTGGTGGCTCTACAGAATATACACCACAGGCTATTTACACAGACAAACAAATTGAAACCAACTCCGAGGGGTTACTGAGTGAAGTTCAAGCATGTTGCTTTCAAATTTCCTTGTAAATAAAAATACATGTGAAAGAAAAGAGCTGGAAGTAGCTCGGTGCATCCCTTGAGCATGGTTCATAGCCCCCAACATACTGCTCTGGTTTTATAAATTAGAAATCTTGTCATCTTATCATAGAGACCAAGGAAATTGTGGCAAACTTTATCTGCTAAGTGAACCTTAATAACCTCAACTTTAACTTCAAGAAAATTACACTTGGAAACATTTCATAGTCTTGCAGGTTGCCGGAGACATAAAATTCTTTCTTTTCTCCCACCTCTCCAGGAGTTATTAACCCTCCCCGCAGAGCTGCAGAGACCTCCAGCGAATTGTCCCTTCCCACAAATCCCATGCAATGGCAGTGCCAAGGCTTTGGCATCATATTTGGGGTAAAAGCTTACATCACAGAATCAGATTAAAACCTTTAACAGCTAATTGAAAGAAGTCAAAGAAAAAAAAAAATCCCAGCCCTTGAAATGAAAAAAAAAAAAGTGATATTGCTGCGATGGCTTCCCATGGAACAATTCACAAATGACTTTTTGTGATCAGATGGATGGGACTATTGAATTGCAGCTCTGCACTAAATACCCCCATCCCTCCAAAAGCAGCAGCAGCAGTTATTTAATTTCACATCGAGGGCTGCCCTCCAGATGCATTGGCTGATACGGATTTGCTGCGGACACTGCGGCTGGACTCTGGGCGCAGTGCTGGCACCTTCACAGCACAGAAAACTCAGAGGCCAGCTCGGGATTTACTGGTGCTTAACAGTTCCAGCGCTGCTGACTTTTAACCACCAGCCTACGAATATTGCATGGCTATGGATGCTTCTAGAGATACACAAATATGACAAATTACAAGAGTATTCTGCGGCTTATTTTTGCAAGAGAATTTTGAAGCAACCTATAATGCCCAGAAAAGTAAACACCAAGAATAAAATATATTATTCAAACAAAATCATGCAAAGATTTTATTATTATTATTATTCATCAAATGTGTGGGTGTGATCCCATAATGGTTTTTTACAACTGACTTGGCAGTACTGCAGCTCTATACCTGCGCAAACGATGGGCCAAAAGAAACACCCCTGCGAGGGAATGGCATGGAAAAGATAACACCAGAAAACAGACCAGAAACTTGGCTTGTGCAATTGAGTTCCAACCATTCATCCAAAAAACCCTTACTACTTCAGATGATCAGAGCCTGAGGATCTTTAACACACAAGAACACCCCAGCTGGTCAGAGAAGTCAAGTCTCCGGGGCTGCGGGACAAAGATTTCTTTTTTCCCCAAATTTTCTCAGATCTCAGGGATGTTGAACCTGTTTCCTTTCAGTATTTTTATTCAATATCTGCTCTATCCTTTGGTGTTGGGGAATTCCAGACTTTTCAAACTTTTTAATTATCATTAAAAATACTCAGCTTTGAGCCCAAAGCAGGGGCTACAGTTCTTACGGGAGCACCAGAAGCCCTTCAACGAAGCCAAGTGGCATGCCTTCATGTTTAGGATCAGAACAGACTTTTTCTCAGTCCAGGCAAAATTAAAATTTCGCCCACAGATCCTCCCGGTCCATAACTATCTAATTTGCTGACCTCAGGTCGCACACAGGCTCTGTGTGCACGTTAGAGGGATTTTGACAGTGTGAACAGAGTATTAAGCAAGTTGTCAGAAATAGAACTCTACTAGACCAAGCTCTCAAAGGCACAGGGAAAATCCTCCTGCAAGGGAGCCATACCCGCCTCAAAGCCAAAGCGTGACTGTTGAAAACACTCATCAGGGGTATCTTCAGGAAACATCCTCTCACAGTGTTTATCTAGTGAAATACTTCATGTTTAGACAAGGAAATTGTGGGGGAAAACACAAATTTGTTGAACTTTCCACTTCAGGCTGAGAGACCTTCAACGTGTTTGCTGCCCCACCAGTGAAAAGTGTAAAAAACGCCCACTTTCAGCTGTTTCACCCAAACCCTGCTCACAGAAGTGGGTGTTGATCACCCCAGGCCAGACCCGAGGATGCTGTGCCACGGGGTCATCCCAGGTTTTGCAGGGCAGACCATGAATGTGCAGCCTTGCTCCCCAGGAACGCACCTGCGTAACCGCATGATCACATCATGCGACACGTAGTGCAAGTGATCCGTGCGTTAATCCATTGCGCGGGACTGTAAAATCACATTGAAGCCAACCCTTCCACTAGAAACCTTCTCAAGGAGCATGGCACAACTACAGCATCCAGGAATATATTAAATTAATGTCAACTTTGTGAGCAAAAAACAAAGAACTAATTCATGTGGCCAGACCAGACTATTAGCAAGAAACACATAATAAAGGACTTATTCTGCTTAAACAAGGGGAGTTTCTAAATTTACAGACACATTGCTAGAACGATCATAGAATCCTTAAGGCTGGAAAAGACCTCGAGGATCATCAAGTCCAAATATAGCCGTCACTTCAGGAAACTCAGGTTTTGTTACAAGAAGAAAAGAAGAACTTCCAGAAGTTCATTTTTAAAAATCTTTAAGGTCCTTTCCAACCCTAACCATTCTATGTGTCTATGAATTTCTAAAGAAATCCTCACTGCCATACAGCCAGTGCACTCCGTGTCTGTTGCTGTGCCGTTCCAACTCGCTGTGCCAGGCATCCACGGCTGTTGGGTCTTGCCCTGGGGGAAGGGTGCTGTGCCATATATCTTCTGCTTCGAAGTACCAAGGTAACATGATTTATTTTTTTCCTCAGGCACAAATGACTATAAATTTACAGTACAAAGACCTTCTAGGTGCATATAAACGCTTTGGAAGCAGCCTTCGATCCGCACAAAGCTGCCGTGCGGGGTGTGGGTTGAGAGGGCCCGTTATTAAAAGAGGGATGAAAACAGGCGGCAATTATGCCCAGTTAATCCTCTTAAAACAGGGAGGTATTTCTTCACCACAGTAATTATTTGCACGGGGTGAAAATAACAACCCTATAGAACAAATTAAAACTTTACCTTCAGATGCTACCCCAATTGTTATGCAGATTGCATCATTTCCATGCAGCCAAAAAAAGACCCTTAATACAAGCCCCTCTTCCAATAACCGAAAGTGTGACATCATCACTAAATTAATTATAAGTTCGTTTGATTTATTTTGCCATACGCAGTTTCTTCCTACGACTCTGGCCAGCCTCGTACACTCAAAGCAGATGCGGTCTGAAACCTCTCTGATTAAAAGGGTGAGCAATACATCAAGCGCGCTCGGAATTTCTGGAGGCTGTACCTGGGCGCACGAGGAAAGACATCAAATGACCAACGCAGGGTACAAACTGCTTGTCGAGGCTTTTTTTAAATACAACCATCACGCGCTTAAATGTCACGCTGGGCTTTAGTTAACTAAGGTGGCAGCTTCTTAAAATGTAGAATTTATTATGTTGAAATTTTCCAAATGTGAGACCGAAAAGGGAAAAAATATGTAGGCTTTTATTTATTCCCTATATAAATATAGGCAATTTAGTCCTTCCCCCAAATACAGGCAGATTAGATGAGTTAGACAGTAGTCAATTCATTTTGCATAGGAATGGCTCATTAAAAAAAAAAAGAGCCCCCCATTTGTATGAGGCCCCGATTGGACAGTGCACAAAATGAATTTACAGTGTCACTCAGAGATGTAGCAGGACTAATGAGCGAGGGATACGGCATGGCTGTGCGGGTAAATCTCCGCGATATTCATTCCCTCGGCTGGTACGGCTCGTGAAATGGAGGTGTCCCTCATTATGTATGTGTCTCAGGAGCTTTCTTTAATATTTTAATAAATAACAACATCAGCCCAACAAGAAATTAATGAATAGTATCATTAATAATGAGCTAGAGTCTTGTAGTGATAGGACAGATATTAAATTGAACCACAGTGGTGCTATCTCTAGAGACTTGGGAATTTTCCAGCGGCAAACAAGGCCACTGAATGAAGCAGCCATCGCTCTGTGCCAACAGCTTTTACAACAGGTTGGGAGTAATAAAAGAGGATTTTCTGCACGATAAAGTTAAGCCTTAGAAAATCTGCTGGTGTAGATCGGTGTGAAAAGTACTGCCAAACGTGATCCTTAATTAAACTTTA